>NC_136896.1:29697071-29709836 GCF_949152265.1 Phoxinus phoxinus
GTCAGCGGGTTTGTTGACCTTAGTTTGTGTGGCTTCGACAGGAGGAAAATGATTGCTGTTTTGCATAGGAAATCGAGGTAATCGCCTCATGGTCGGGAGCCGAACTGACCGAGCTTCTTACCCCACGGCATTTTTACAGGCTTTAGCTCTGATATAAATACGACTTCTTAAATCTGCAGTTGTGCAAGTGTAAATCTTGGTTCCACGGTGTCTCCAGGCTCACCGCCGTGAACCACGTGACCCCGCAGGTACAGAGGAGGCGTTCTTCCATCAAGGCTCCCGGTTCTTGTTAGAGAGGAGCCGGAGGAGATGAGGAGACTGTCCATATGTCTTCATCTTACTTATCTAGCCAGGGACAGTCACAGCTCATTAACCGCAGACATTAATGAGCAATGAGACTCTGTGCGGGAGAGAGCATGTCAGAAAGAGTTCAAGGTGAGCGAGTGCGTGCAAACGGCACCTTTAGATATATAGCGCTTTACACAATGCAGATTATTTCAAAGCATCTGCACAGTAATAAACTGTGTTGATGTAAAAATAAGTGTTGATGTAAAATTAATCACTTATGAAACAAATTCAATTCAGCTGTAAAGCAGATCTACAAAAGACCATAGTGTATTCAACTCAATTCAGTTTAAATTTGATTAAATTCAGTTCAATTGTAAAAAAGTATGTTCATGATTTGTTATCATAACTTTTTTTCTTTTGTCAAATCAACTTCGATAACTAATGTGTGAAGATAACTGTTTATTAAACCATTCTTCCACATTGTATTAACTCAAATTTTTAATTACAATGAACTCAAAATTTTAAGGCAACAAGGTAACTTGCTTTTTTAAGTTAAACCAACTTTTTTTTTTTTTTTTACAGTGTATTTAACAATTTAAATTAAGCTATAAGCAGCTCTAAAGAAGGCAATTTAGTTTTTATTCAGCTCAATTTAGTTCCCATTCAAGTGTCAAGGTCTTTATATACTCATGGTTAAGTTAGCCTATATTTCGTTCTTCACTTTGGGGTAAAAATAAGTTTGAAATACGTGATCATCTGATGACATCACCCACACCTATGACACCATTGGTATGAGAGGTCGAATCAATTAAATGAACCGAAAGCCATGCTGAAAGTCAAATAATCCACCCACGCTGCTGAGATGAATATGTAAATATGTGCTGCGTATACTTCCTTGTTAAATAACTAAATAAATACAACAAAAATGATAGCGATGAGAAAACAGCAGTTCAGAAAGCATCTGATCGTAGTGATGTGGATGTTTGCACCCGCTCTGCAATTCAGCTTTCCAGTCACGTCATAACGTTTTTTTTATAAAAAAAAATAGATTGTTTAAAAGCAAGCAGCTTTACAGTTTTAAACATGAAACAAACAGTATCAGTGTCTCTTTCTATTGGAATACAGTAACATCTTTATTTTCTACTACAAAATGCTGGGTTGTTTCAACCCAATTTTGGGTAAAATATGGACAAACCCCAAACGTTGGGTTAAAAATGTAATTTAAAAATGTAACCCAACGGCTGGGTACTGTATGTCCATATTTGACCCAAAATTGGGTTGAAACAACCCAGCATTTTTTAGAACGGCTCTCCAGTGTGTTCATGCTTTTATTCGAGGACGTCTGACTGAACTGAAGAAATGAACCGGAGAAGATTTCCATCTCAAAGAAGGCGGAGCCACAGAGCCACACCCACTTATGACATCACTGGTAGTTGAGAGGTCGAATCAATTAAATGAGCCGAAAGCCATGCTGAAAGTCAAATAATCAGATCAATATCAGTGAAGAGATGAGAGACTCGACCCCTGACCTACTGAACCCTCAGACGAGCACTTCAGGCCTCAAACCCTCATGAAGCTGGAGACCAGGGACATCCACGGGCCTGCTGGGAAAAGCAGCTTAAACCAGCTTAGAGTATGCTAATCTAGTTTAAGATTGGCCATGTTGGTGTTTAGCTGGTTGGTTAAATGGATTCTTAGCTAACAAGTCCTCATAGTTTTTTTTTTTTGCTTTGTCAGTAGAGAGAAGTCACATGATTAGATCCAGATAAACATGAACTGGGTCATTATTAATAAACAACAGCTGTATCAATCAGCCCAATCAGATCTGCTTTACACAGCTGTTATTGGATTGGATTACTGGCAATTCAAGTGTTAAAATGTAAAAATTTTGAGTGATTTTATGCATTTTCTGCAGAAATATGCAGAATGGAAACATAATATGAATAAGAAATAGAGTACACTCTAAAAAATGCTGGGTTGCTTTCACCCAAATCTGGGTCAAATATGGACTAACCCAACCGTTGGGTTAACATTTTTAATTAAAAAATTTAACCCAACGGCTGGGTTTGTCTAGCCTGGCCAGCCAGACTTACATCAAGATGTTTAGTCTGGACACTCTCCATAGACTAGGCTTACTCCGAGAGGCGGGATAAACGGCTGTCTCTCAAAATCCCTCTGCACGCAATAGGATAGCGCTACAACCAATCAGAGCAACGAAGAAGGTGACGTTTTCCCACCAGCGGAGCTAATTGGTATATTAAACTTTTTCCGTATCCAGTCGGCAAAACTCCGAACACATCTTCCTTTTTTAAAAATGATTTAAGTGCCGTTTTTTGCTCTTTTCTTAAAGAGAAACTTAACTCCAAGTCCTCCAGAGTCGCAGCCAAAGCCGATTCGAAAGACTGCTGTTCGACAGCTGCTGCCGCCATTCTTTGTTTACAAGTGCCTATGCCAGCCGTCGCAACTCTGTCGTCATATGTTAAGCCCGCCCCGCATGCTCTATACACGACGTGATTGGCCTGACCCAATCTGGGTTTTTGCTGCTAGAATGTGTATTGAGAGTTGCTAGACTGGCCCTGGCTGCAAAATACATTTTGCTGCCGCTAGGGGCGTCTAGATTTCTAGGCTAGGGTTTGTCCATATTTGACCCAAATTTGGGTTGAAACAACCCAGCAATTTTTAGAGTGTATATTAGCATTTTTTACATTATACTACATTCTTAATTCTGATCGAATTAAAAAAAACATTGAATACGTATTAAAGGAATAGGAGATGGCAATTCAAATTCTGTGTAAATCTGTGAGCCTGTAAATAACACAAGCTGTTCAATACTGAACGTGACCTACGAGTCCATTGCTCTGGTAGAAACTAACCACATAAAAACTGCCCCATTTACTGCAAAAGCAAACCATACACACTCCAGTGACTTACAGCGCGCGTAAACAAGAAGCCATTGCTTATTCTCCTTGTAGATATGGGTTTGTGTCGCCCGTAATCTGAAATCACTCATGAGGCAACAACACCTCAAAGTGCTACCAGTGCCGTATGACTCAATGGAAGCGAAACACGTGTGTGAACAATGGTGACCAGTCACTGCGAGTCAATCTGATCCCGCAGGACACTTAACAGCGCTGTCAGTGGGGAGGCTTGTCTATGCTCCAGTAACAAAGTCACAATAATGCGTTTGGATAAAACAGTCGTCTGCTTTATTCAGCGGGCGAGAGAATCGGCACACACAGTGCCCTCTCAGGCCAGTTGTTAATCTAATCTGTGATCTGCCTCTAAAGAAGCTCCCTACGGTCGCGTGGTCATGGTCAAGAGACATTTTTCTTTTTTTCTTCGCAGAAAGCATGTCCAGTGTGCGTATGCGTTCATGTGTGAGTGCGTGCATGTTTTTTTTTGTTTTTTTCCTTGGTGGGCGCTACATGCGTGTGTTAGTAGTTATGAAATAGACCTGGCAGCTGGCCCACACAGGACATTTGACCTTGATTTTTTTTTTTTTTTTTTTTTTTTCGCGAGCTCAATCTTTTCCCCTAGCAGAGGCTAAAAGGCTCAAAAGGGTGGAAAGCCAAATATTTATTTAAGGCTCCTGGACGCCAGGTTGCATAAAAGGTTCCACAGCCTTTTGCATCAAACCTCAACCGTTGAAACCACAAATTCTGTTTTTGTAGCCATAAAACTGCCCCCACCAAGGAGAAAAAAAAAAGATTTCCATTCGGTTGATTCTTATAAATTTAAATGAAGTGAAAAAAATCTGGTTTACTCCCAAAAGGAAAATATTGTGTTAAATATATTTTGCAATGTGCGGGTGACAGAATATTTATGAGCAATAGACAACGGCTTATCTTCTTAGAATGTTTACTGTAAAAAAAAAGAAAAAAAAAAGAAACATACTGTGAAACATGTTAATTGGTTAACTGTATGCACGGTGAAGAACTTTAAATAGTTTAATATCACATTATATGTAATTTTACTTTAAAATTCTGTCACATTTATGTTTTTTGCAACTAAAAATTATGAATTACCATGTAATTGAAACATTCCCAGAAGCGTTACACATCACATATGATTAAAAAATTTATAAACAATGTTGTTTCTTATTTTTGTTTTCAGTAATGTACATTAGTGTACATTATTGTGGTGGTTATCAGTACTTTTTAAGGCAAAAGGGCAGAGTTTTGTATGTTTTTCATATGTGAAATATATGGTTACGACCACCACGGTAAATTTAAAGTGATATTTTTTACAGCACTGTAAAATAAATGTATGCCTTAAATGTTGAAGTACAAACAACTTGGATATTTAAATAATTTCAACTTAAATTACATTAAACTAACTTTTTTTTTAAAAAGTTATAAAAAAATATTGTAATGAGTTTAAGCAATGTAGAGACATATGTTGTCATAAAATGTTTTTTTTTTACACTGAAATGTCTTTCAAAGAACTGTAATTTTATAAGTCTTAATCTTATCTCAGTATTTCTGTTTTTGGCCTGAAATTACTATTTTTGTTTTTTATGTAACTTGGGCTAATTCTTTTCACGTTTCAGTGATTAGTGGATGACAAAATATTTATGAGCAATACACAATGGCTTATCTTCTAAGGATGCATACAAGGTGTTTAATAGCAAATAATTTTAATTTCATAAAAGTTCTTAATCTTTCCTGAAGATTATGGATTCCGTATGGCATGTAGACAGCAAAAATATTTTCATACGCAGTATTTTTGTCTTGCTTTCCAGTACAAAACGTACACTCTAAAAAATGCTGGGTTGTGTCAACCCAATTTTGGGTCAAATATGGACAAACCCAGCCGTTGGGTTACATTTTTAAATTAAATTTTTAACCCAACCTTTGGGTTTGTCCATATTTGACCCAAAATTGGGTTGAAACAACCCAGCATTTTTTAGAGTGTATCAGAAACATCCATCGCTGCATTAACTGACTGTCATATCTGAAAGAAAACCTGGAGATAGCAGAACATTCAGGTGCTTCCTGGACTTCATGAACATGTGGTTAAAGATCTGAGGCTTTGGCAGCAGTGCGTGCTGTGATGCTTCCTCTGTAGAGATGACCTCAGGGTGAAAGGTCACCGCAGGAGGTCAGGACCTCTTGTAGCTGCGGGCCGTCTCCTCCTCCTCTTAATGCCAGACTCGGGACAATAGCGGAGGCCAGGTCAATCTGAACGAGCCGTCATGGGGACGACACAGAAAGGCCTTGTTTACAGACTCATCAAGCGACTCGACCGAAGTCACCAGCCCGACTCTTTCATCTTCTCTTTGCTGGAACCAGGAAGACTGAAGGCGGATCATAACTGGCAGCTTTGATAGATCTACAGATTACAGATCAGATATTGTTCTTGTCTGGGAGGATGGTTTAGTATAACATTTTCATTTACTACAAAAATTATTGTCTTGTTTTTCACTAAAATATATAAATATTTTTAAATCAAGATGCATACTTTAGAAATAAAAGTCTTGTTTGCTGAAAATAAAAAATGTATACAAAATAAGTGAATTTATGCTTAAAACAATACATTTTGCCTTGTTTTCAGCATAAACTACTTTTCCAGAAATCCAAACTTAATAGATTAAGTAATTTTGCTTCTGAAGTAAAAGCATCTTGATATAAGAATTTTTAGATATTTGTACTGCAAAACAGGTCAGAAATACTGAAGAATCATTTTTTTCCAAAACGACTTTTATCCAAAGCGAATTGCAATCAAAGTATATATATATATATATAAATGTATGCCCTAGAAATAAAACCCATATATTTTGCGTTGCTAATGCTATGCTCTACTGTTTGTCTATAGGAATTCATATAATGTCCATGTATGAATTATAATGAATATGTACAATTTTAGCAAACTCCAAATATCTTTTGTGAAATAGTTTAAAGAGTTTTTAGATGGTAAATGCTACAAATATATATATATATATATATATATATAATTTTTATTTTTATTTTTCAAAATGACATTTGCTCAAAATGTACAAACATGCAGCAGTATCAGACTGTGTGAACATGCCTGAAGCGTAAGCTTGCCCAGACAGCCAGTTTTACACTGAGCAGGATCTGACTAAGCTCAGGCCTGAGAGGATAAAGACAGAGATCGGACTCATGATCCAGGTCCAGCTGATCCATCTTCTGCCAGCAGGAAAACTAAACACCTGCCAGTGTCAGTGCATCAGGCTTGAGCTGTGTCACATTCCCTATCAGTCACTGCAGTCCTAAAACAGTTTAGATACAAGTATACCATGATTTACAGTGTGGGAGAAACTCATAGTCTGTCTGTCTGTCTGTCTGTCTGTCTGTCTGTCTATCTATGTGTCTATCTCTGTCAAAATTACAAAATATTGCACAGAAAATAAAATAATTACACACACACACACACACACACACACACACACACACACACACACAAGCTTTCATTTCTATCCTTGTCGGGACATTCCATAGGCGTAATGGTTTTTATACTGTACAAACTGTATATTCTATCCCCTTACACTGCCCCTATCCCTAAACCTACCCATCACACACACACACACACACACACACACACACTTACACTGACCCTATCCCTAAACCTACCCATCACAGGAGACATTCTGCATTTTTACATTTTCAAAAATATATAATTTAGTATGTTTATTAACCCATTCCCCTCATGGGGACCGCTGGCTGGTCCCCACAATGGAGGTGAATCTCAGGTTTTACTATCCTTGTGGGGACATTCGGTTCCCACAATGCATAATAAACCAAGCCCACACACACACACACACACACACACACACACACACACAAACACACACACACAGTAACAGCCCAAACACACACACACACACACACACACACACACACACACACACACACGTGAGTGTTATTTTTTATATCATTGAGGTACAATTATATTTTTTATTTATATATTTTTTATTTGTACATTTTCTGTTTTCATCTTAAGTTTAGTTAAAGTTTTACTAATATTATTGTGTATTTTTTTGTAATATAATTTGTATTAAAAAAATTTAAACATGTCTGTGTATTTTTTATCATTTTTATTAAAAAAAATTACATTTATGTGTATTTTGATTTTGAGTTATTTTAGTACATCAAGTTAAACTGCATGAAAATGAGAAATTCAGCTATAGCTGAAATGGTTGCTTTAGCTAAAGTTTAAGTTTTATTTCAAGTAACGAACGTTTTTTTTATTGTTATTTAGTTTACTATAATAACCCTGATTTTAATACAACATGTCATGTGAAGTCTTTTGAGTGATGATGCAAACAAATCGTTAGAATCGATTCATTGAAATGCAAACAAAATGAACCTAAGTCCCAACTGGTTTATTTGATCGACCAAAAAAAAAAAAACAGCCTTCTTTGCCATTTCCGAGCAAATACATAAATATTAAGATGCTGAAATACACACTGTGTGGCGGTCCCTCACAGATTTCAAATGGTTAACTGGCTCTGCAACCACAAGCAATTCAGCCATTTCAAAAATGCAAATAATGTTAATAATGCTGAAGAACTGCTCCTCTGAACGTGCAGGCTTCAGCTGCCACAACTGAGGCGTTGTGTGTGTGTGAGTGTGTGTTGCATGCGCACGCAGTGTCCAGCGCTGACATGTTTAGAGTCAGACCACACATGTGTGTGTTTGTGCTGGAGCGTGAGCTGATGAAACACACAGCTACAAGTGTGTCAACACACCCCATGGAAAACCGCAGCGCCCTTGCAGCCCACTCTCAATCTGTTGCTGTTTTTCTGACCCTGTCGCTCCAAGATTTCGCATTAAATCTTGTTTGTCAACAAACTATTTCAGGCCAACTTTCCCCTGTAAACGTCCAGTTGGATTTACGTCCTCCCATGGACGAGTTTTGTGGCCCTTAATTAGCTTATTGAACTATTTCACACCCGTTTTCTTCTCTGAAACTATATTTGCCCAAACTAAACCAAAGGAATATTGAAATAGGCATGCAAAGGAGAGTGAATTCATTAAAGATCATGCCAGTCCACAAAGCCATCTTTAGTCAACCCTTCCCGACGACAGTGCAATGCAAACCCACAATCAGATCCGGCAATTAACTCCGGCTTCCACCCACAAATAAATGAGATTTAGATTGGTCACGACCTTTCGGCCCTCTGAGATGTAATAAAGCTTCTCATGACAACATTTTTCTGTCAGCACGTTTCTCCATGTGACCTCTGAAACTGAACAGGGAACGTTTCCAGACGTAGATGTGCAGGTGTTGATGTGAAGTCATCCGTCAGTCACGGCGAGGGAAATCTCTCAGGTAATGTCTTGATGACGAATCTGTCGTCGTTGTCAGGGCCGGCTTGTTTGCATCTATGCCAGGAATGCTTTAAGGCAAATAAATATTAGATCAAATCAGCGGCAATGTCATAAAAACATCCCGTACTGATAGTAGAACATTAAATAGTGATTTATAGCGCATGCCAGTGTTTGTGTTCGGAAAACCCCCATTTGTGCATAGCAAAGATGTGAGCAGACCCACATTTATTTGATATTACTCATTTTGGAGGTTCTTGCACCACGTTTTGAAGGTGGTTCGTCAAGTTAAAATTGAGCAATTTGGTCATGCAGCACATCGGATACATTTCAATGAAACAAAGGACAAATCAGAGGGAGGTATATGCATATTTACTATAGGGATGCATGTTCACCTGATACATGTTCATTTTTAATGTTAGCGTTATCGGTCTGATAAGAAAATTTGTCCGATATATAAAATCCAATAAATAATGTATTATTTCCTTCAGCTGAGACACTTCAGATGCGCACTGTTCACCACAATGGTTTTAAATTGCTTGAAATATGATTGAAATCACTTAAAAATTTGAGAAAACAGTAAAGTGCAACATGTGCAGCGCAAGTCTGTCATATATGCGACATGAAATTATAGTGAAAACATTATAATTGTGTGCTTGGTACATGATAATAGTGGGACTTTTTGTTTTTGTAATCAGGCTCTCAAAAATTATATACAAATTTGGATTTATATTTATCAGCCAATATATTGGTTTTCGGCTTTCAAATATAAAGAATTACCAGTTATATTATCGGTCAAAATGTTCATATCCCTAATATTTACAGTATGGGAGTGAAAGGGAAAATTCACCCAAAATGTACATTTCTGTCATCATATACTCACCCTCATGTCATTCATAAACTGTTTGATTTTTTTCTTCTGTTCTGTGGAATATAAAAGGTATTTTAAAAATGTTTTAACAGTTATTTTGTCCATACAGTAAAAGTTCTTGGGGTCCAAAACAATTCCAATTAAAAAATGTTTTCGGTTGGAATATACTTTTTAAATTTTATTTTATTCCTGTGATGCAAAGCTGATTTTTTTCACACAGTGTCAGCAATCATTCTAATGCTGATTTGCTGCTGAAGAAACATTCCTATATATTTACTGTATACATTCACACATTATGCATAGAGTTAATTAGAGATAATTAAAGCTTTGTGGCCACTGATTAGCATGACAAACTAGTAGCTTGAGCCTGAGGAAAAGCTCTGAAGGATGGGCCGAAAGTAGAGGAAACATGGACCGTTGAGGAAACTGTTGAGACCAGATATCAAAGAAACCAATGACGTGCAACAACAAGAAGCAGTAAATGAGCCTTATCTGTGCTTAAGTATAACGCACTGTCGAGTGTGCCTGAAGAGGCCGAGTGATGGATCAGGATTCAGAGGAACAGTAACAGGACAGATCTGTCAGGACTTTGATTGATCAGAGAGTTGAGTCTGTGTCGGCCCTCAGCACTTCCTACAGTCCTGCTCTAATAACCACTGAGAGAGACCGCAGCGTTGCATGCTCTACACCTCCGTGTGTCTTTCTGCATCCATGCATTGTATTCAATCACAGGTAAATGGATCGATTACGATGGTAAATATACAAAAAATGCACCTTGTCTGAAACACTTGCACAAAGAAGACATTTGAGCATTGGAGAGGGTGACAAAAAAAGACATTGACCCATCAGGCGTGCAGCCGTACCGATGCCAGGTCTCCACCGCAAACTTGAGTTCTGCGGCTGGAGATGCAGCTTCGAAACCACACAGTCTGGCCTTGAGACTGGAAAATCAATAACCAGCACTAAAGACGAGAGCGCTGAGCATTCCCATGCTTTCACTAAGCTTACACCATTGAGGAATAATAGGCAGCCATCCCTGAAACGCACTTGGACGCTTCACCTGCTGTCCTGAGCCAAGGGAAAAAAGGATTAGAAACCAGCAAGAGCATCCAAATGAAGAGAAGGATGAAGAGATGAGGGAGATTCAGAAGAGAAAAGCTCAAGTGAAGGGCTATTATCAGTTTCATGTACGACTGATGATGACTTTAACACATGTTGTGGCCTGGCTTATACTGCAAATGCTTCATATAATAGAATATAATATATACAAAGAATCAATAAAATGTTTTAAAAAAAAATTGCTTGCATATGACCACTAAAGACTAGAGCATTTGCCAAAACTTGACATTTTATGTTCAATAGAAGAACGCTTGGAAAAACGTGAGGATGAGTAAATGATGACAGAATTTTCAATATAATATGATATAACATACATAACATACATAACATAACATAACATAACATAACATAACATAACATAACAAAACATAACATAACATAACATAACATAACATAACATAACAAAACATAACAAAACATAACATAACATAACATAACATAAATGTTTGTATATCTAAAAAAAAAAATATATATATATATATATATATTTTTTTTTTTTTTTTTTTTTTTTTTTTTTTTTTTGGCTTGCATATGGCCACTAATGACCTCTGCATTCTTCAAAACTTTTGTGTTCCATAGAAGTAAGTTTGCAACAACACGAGTGTGAGTAAATGATGACTAAATGTGTTTGGTTGCCCCATCCTAATAAAGTTTCTGGCCAACTGGCGAGTATTTATTTACTCGGATTTGGCGCTTGCCGTTGTTAACTTTGGACCGTGGTTCTGGATAATGCTCAGACTGAGAAGGTGGAAAATTTGTTTCCTCTTACCTGTAGCATTCAATATCAATCATTATTTGATTTATTTCTGTGGGTTAATGTCACATTTTGCACAGCATGCCTCGAATTCGACATATGCACATTAATAAAGGAATGCTGAACGTTTCTATAACATAATGATTTGTGTTCAGTTCGCCAGCATGAGGTGAGCAACACTTCACAGACACAGCAGCGCACTGACGCCGAGCCTGTCCACGTTCCCTCACAGTCTCCACACTGTTTTGGACATTAACAAAAATAAACTTCGCAGCAACCCAATATTCATCCAACACGAGCTCTGGCTAACTTCGTGGCCGTGGTTTGCCCACTTTGGCCTGTTATTAAACAGCTGGAGAAGACTAGAGTCTTTCACTTCTCACCTACCTCTATTACCTTAACCCCTCGAAAAAGGGACAATTACACATCATTTAAGACTTAAGCAATTAGAGGCCGTTTCTGGAAATAACCCCGTTGGACTTTAAGTTGTCTTCTCCCACACAGAGCTGAGGGGCAGGGGCTGGTGGTTCCTGTGCTGGTGTCAGTCCACATTAGTGTGTGAGCTCTGGGCAGAGCACATAGTGTGTTTCTGTGGAGTCCAAGTGCAGGGTTAATCAGGGTCAGGGCATGTGTTCTGCACATCGCCGAGAGGAGATTAGGGTAAAAGAGAATCGAGCGGCGCTCCAATTACGCCTGGATAAACACGGCACTGCTGCCACATGCGCGCACACGAACTGTGCGGAGAAAAAGAAGAATGAGAAAAAAGAAAGCAGGGTTTCCCAAACGGGGGTTCGTGAGTTGATGAGAAGCTAATACCTAACAAAATCGAATATATATTTATCAGAATATGGTTTCATGAAGAACATTGAAAGACTTTGAAATATACAAATGAGGGTTCTCGGAACTTTTGCTAAAGTTCTGTACAGGTTCTCTTAAAGTTATGAACAAACGTTCTTCCAATAATGTTAACTCTTTCCCTGCCAGCGTTTTTCTTTTTCTTTTTTCTTTTTTTTTTAAGTTGCCAGCCAGCACCAGCATTTTTTTTATCATTTTCACAAAACTTTTAGAATATTTTGTTGTATAAATATCTGAACATGCAATATATCATAAGAAAAACAGACCCTCTGCTTTTAAACAACAACCGCAAAACAGTTTATTCTAGCTTAATACATCCTTAACACTTGACTGTGGGTAAGTTTCATAAGCAAGCAACATTTTAAAGAAAAAATCTGAGAAAATCATGTTTTTCTCAAAGGCTTCATATTAAGAACGATGATCAAAACAGAGTAGATTGAGTCCATCAACATCATTCATAACTTCTACATTTCATTGTTAAGCATTAGATTTATTTGCTGTTTTATGATATGATCATGTTATTTTACATGTGCGTAAGCAACGCTTCAATCGCTTGTTTCTGCTTCTTCTTCATCTGTGTTTTGATC
>NC_136896.1:29715036-29785036 GCF_949152265.1 Phoxinus phoxinus
CATGGGATAGTAAAACTTCCAGTCGAACTCTATACCTGGATCCTGCGTGCCGTGCGAGTGTGAAATATGCTGGGACTGGGAAGAGACTGTTTTGAGAGAGCGATAGCATCGGTTGGCACTCGGTGAGAAGCCCACAGAAGCCCTCCGTCTGAACACAAAGACGAGGCCAACAGACCTCAAACTGAGAAGGAGGGACGAACACGAGCGACACACACACACACACACCCACACAGACGGGAGAGAACATGCTAACACGCTACATCCTCCACTGGCACTGATTTCCCATCAGCTGCAGTAATAAATATATTCAAGTTCAACATTTTTGAGATGTTCTTGTGCTGAAATCCTCATTTGCATCGTTGAGCATCAAGACGACCCTCATTATACAGTCCCTAAAGAAAGCTAGTATTGCTAATGCTAATATCAGTTAGCATTCTCTTTATCTCAATAGCAAACCCTTGTGAGCTTCAAATCTTAAGTGCTTTTGAGAAGCTTACAGATTATATTAATAAAATGTAAGACCATTAAAGTGAGTACAATTCATAACACACTTTCAAAACGTGCACTTTGTAATAATGTCAAATAAAATGTCACTTTAACGTACGTTTTAAATCAGTATGTTTTAAATAATCTTGTGTCATGCTTTAATGAAGTGCACTTGTTTTGATGTGTTGACTAACATAAAGCACATGCAAAGTACTTGATTATAATTTTAACAGTATGTTATGCGACATTACAGTACGTCTAATGTAAATATACTTTAATACTAAATTCCATCATCATTGCAAATTTGTAATTATAAATATACTTACAAGTATATAGCATATATGTTTCAATAGAAACAACATCAAAGTGTTATGATCAACAGATTTATGAAATTACACAAAAAGATGTACTTGGGTCAAATGTACATATGTAATGTAAATATAAACTTACACATTTTCATTCAATTGCAATTAACATGCAACTCTCTCTCTCTCTCTCTCTCTCTCTCTCTCTCTCTCTCTCTCTCTCTCTCTCTCTCTCTCTCTCTCTCTCTCTCTCTCTCTCTCTCTCTCTCTCTCTCTCTCTCTCTCTCTCTCTCTCTCTCTCTCTCTCTCTCTCTCTCTCTCTCTCTCTCTCTCCACAAGGAGAATTACCTGGAAGTATGACTTAAAAACCGGCCTCATGCTTTAAAGAGCCTTTAATTTGAGCCTTCATCTACTATACCGTAATCAAAATCAGTCATAATCATGAGAATATACGGACACTTTTCGAACCACTCTGGACAATTTCAGTTTACAGGAACCTCATCAAAACACGTTCTCTGTTTGTTTGTTTGTTTGCTTGTTTGTTTGTGCTTCAGGGAGGAGATGTTTGCTGAGTGTGACCGTCAAAGGTCTACAGCGTTTCACCATCTTTCCCGTCACTAGACTCGCGCTGCTAGTCAACACATGCTAACCCTGCAGTCCTGTGTGAGGAGGCCTTGTACGGCTCAGTATTGTGGAAAGGAAGGGAAATCTAAGTCCGCTAAACCCCATATTAGGTCGGCAGACGTCAACGACCCTCTGCTAATATTTACCATGAACATTAGCTCGAGTGTACAGTCAGAAAGGGGTTTATTAAAAAGTGTTAATTCCAAGCAAACATCAATTATTAGCAATAAAGGAGTCCGTGTCGAGGGCTTTGATGTGAGCTGGTTGTGATATACACTTCTGGGCAATGCGACATGGAGCAGGGGGATTCTGGGAAGGTCAGCGAGTTATTTTACATTTATGTTAGAGAGCAGGCCGATCAGGCGAAAGCGGCCGATGTTTTGGGTTGGAAACAGCATCAGTTCTGTTCGGGAATAGAGTGACATTCATCTGTGTTTATTTGCCCTGTCAGGTGATACCGGAGCACTTGCTAAAAGGTTTTGTTTTTAAAAGCTCAGACTCTGGATTTTTTTATTAGAAATTCAAACTTAGTTGCATGACAAGTCTAATATGCGGTACAATGCAGCGCCAAGGGCCGGGGATTAGGGCGGAGAGACATTATACACACACGCGCACACGAACACACACACACACACACAAATGCTACTCATGCACCATGCACGCATCGGGCTCTTCCAAACACACAAAAACGTCGGTCCTGCATAAGAATGAGCAATCCTGCATAAACAGACATGATGCAAACAATGGCCTTCAGTCAGCCGTAAACAGCATCTAATAGTGCAGACGAAACGTTCAGCTCACACCAGCACAAGAGAGTGTGGACGCTGGTTTCTGCCATGGAATACAACCATTTAAAAGATAATTGTGACTTTTTATCTCACAATTGCGAGTTTATATTATAGCAATTCTGACATTATATCTCGAAATTCTGACATTATAGCAATTCTGACTTTATATCTCGCAATTCTGACTTTATTCTCACAATTCTGACTTTATTCTCACAATTCTGACTTTGCATCTCGCAAATTCTGACTGTATAACTCGCAATTCTGACTTTGCATCTCGCAATTCTGACTTTATAACTCGCAATTCTGACTTTATATCTCGTAATTCTGACTTTATAACTCACAATTCTGACTTTATATCTCGTAATTCTGACTTTATAACTCGTAATTCTGACTTTAAAACTCGCAATTCTGACTTTATAACTCCTAATTCTGACTTTATAACTCGTAATTCTGACTTTAAAACTCGCAATTCTGACTTCATACTCGCAATTCTGACTTTGCATCTCGCAAATTCTGACTGTATAACTCGCAATTCTGACTTTGCATCTCGCAAATTCTGACTGTATAACTCGCAATTCTGACTTTATAACTCGCAATTCTGACTTTATACTCGCAATTCTGACTTTGCATCTCGCAAATTCTGACTGTATAACTCGCAATTCTGACTTTGCATCTCGTAATTCTGACTTTATAACTCGTAATTCTGACTTTATAACTCGCAATTCTGACTTTATATCTCGTAATTCTGACTTTATAACTCGTAATTCTGACTTTATAACTCGCAATTCTGACTTTGCATCTCGCAATTCTGACAACTCGCAATTCTGACTTTGCATCTCGCAATTCTGACTTTATAACTCGCAATTCTGACTTTGCATCTCGCAATTCTGACTTTGCATCTCGCAATTCTGACTTTGCATCTCGCAATTCTGACTTTATAACTCGTAATTCTGACTTTATAACTCGCAATTCTGACTTCATACTCGCAATTCTGACTTTGCATCTCGCAATTCTGACTTTATAACTCGCAATTCTGACTTTGCATCTCGCAATTCTGACTTTATAACTCGCAATTCTGACTTTATATCTCGTAATTCTGACTTTGCATCTCGCAATTCTGACTTTATATCTCGTAATTCTGACTTTGCATCTCGCAATTCTGACTTTGCATCTCGCAATTCTGACTTTGCATCTCGCAATTCTGACTTTATAACTCACAATTCTGACTTTGCATTCCTCTTTTGTGGAGGAAACCAGCTTTCATATGATTTCAAACAAATAAAACTTGAACTGTCAATATGTATCATATGTGCTTTTTTGTCTTAAATTGTAAATATGAAAAATAAATAAAATGTTTTTTAAAACATACAAAGTCTATTTCGCAAACTTGCTGCATTATTATTCTCAGAAATATAAACCAAAGAAGAAAAAAAAGTCAAAATTTTGTTTTTAAATTCAGGCTATTTGACATTACTTTTACAGAACAAATTACATGTTTTCAACATAGTTCATATATTTATGTTCTTGGAAATTCATGATTTAACTGTCTTTGGTCATTTTTGATAAAAAACAAACTTTACGGTCTGGTTTAAAAAAAAGTTATATATTCTGTAAAATAGAGTAATATCAACATGTATGAAGGCAACATTACACTGTTTTCCATTTCACTTTAATATTTAACGTTCTCCATATCAACTCCTGAAGGTGTCGAATTCTGTGAACTGCGGCTTCAAAAAATGAGTTGTTTCCAAAGTATCATAAAGTTGTTAGAAAGAAGCCTTGAGAAAGTGCATGAGTGGGGAAAGTGAGAGGGAGGGATGGAGATATCCTGGTATTCAGAGCTCTAATCTGAAACACATAAAGATAGTGTTACACCCCACAGTATTTCACAGTAGCATTGTTGTTTTTTTCCATTCTCACTTCAAACCTCTCCTTCTTTTTTTTCTCTCTCCCTCTCCCTTCAATTTGAGTCACACTCGTGCATCCTGATGGAAGAGATTTCAGGAAATAAAGCTGGACAATTTCCTCCGAGTGTAATCTTAGAGTCCACCGGCAGCGAGGAGAGTCCACAGGGTTGCTGCAATCTCGTGAAACACTCGTGTAGATGCCGATATTATTATGCATGCATGTCTACATGTGCATTTATGGCGTCTGAAGAGGCAGTTTCTGTTTCTAGAAGGTTCCTGTCTTGCTGTGCCAGTTCACATTCCCAGGCCTGAACCGGACACGTGTGCATGTGTGTGTAAGTGAATGCGACACTGCTTCATCCTACATTACGTTCCTCTGTGATTTACACACTCCTTCCACCCAAAAACATCTTCAGTAACACTGACGAGGACGTGACCTTAGCGTACAGGCGTCTCTGTTTCCTTATAATTACCACGTTAAATAAGAAAAGTGAAAGAAATACACTATTATTTTGTAAGCTCCTGAGGTCCAGTTGTGGTCGAGTTTGAATATTACTGATTTGAAGATGGTTACTTATGGCCTGAAAAGTAGATTTTTGGCCAGTGAGTGTTTATCTATGCAGGCATCATTTTTCAAGCAAATTTCTTGCCGTTTGTGCATATAGTTACCTGTGTGTCTGAGGTGGAAAGAGCTGGGGGCAGGAATCACAGAGAGTTGGGCAGAGCTATTGCATCTCATCACTCCTTCATTACGCTGGCATGCCCAGGAAAAGAGAATAGACCCTTTCATTTAGCATGGCCTGCAGGGGAGAGAGAGAGAGAGAGAGAGAGAGAGAGAGAGAGAGAGAGAGAGAGAGAGAGAGAGAGAGAGAGAGAGAGAGAGAGAGAGAGAGAGAGAGAGAGAGAGAGAGAGAGAGAGAGAGAGAGAGAGATTCTGATTCTTGTGATTCCCAATGCAAAAAAATTAATAAAATGAAAATGGAATCTTGAAAATGGAATTTACAATGTCACGGAATTGTATACATTTTGGATGAATATATCAAAAGTACAATTAATCAAATCTCAGTATGGAAGTGTTTGTGAATATTAAACTCGTAAAAGATTACTATTGAAATATAAAGTCTGCCTTAGTGTGAACGAGCGGCACAGTTTCGTCTCCTGCACACACACTCAAGCACTTCAACAACACTAATATTAATAATAATAATTATGAAATTCATTTAAACATAATTTCAGGAATATCACACAATCAAGAAATGTTTCATTTATACACTAAACCTCTGTTGTGCGGCACTTCATTTCATGCGATTACATTTTAAAAGATTGATTACATTTAGTTGATCAAATATTCATTTGATGACCTGCATTTTGATGATACATTTGTACTCATAACCACAAATCACAGAATCCAGAAAACATTAAAACAGACAACGCAGCTAGAAGAAAAAAACTTTCTTTAACTTTTAGAGAAAGAACTAAAATAATAAAAAATATATAGGAATTTGAGGGAAAAAATATATAACCTTTAACATACAGCGCTTTATATCATACACTCATACTGAGCATTATGTACTATAACTTCACACATCTATAGCCTTTTTAATATCTCATTCTTTAACAAATTCCAAAAACATCTCACAAATGTCATAAAATTCAGAAGACTTCCCCTTTACATACGTAAGCTTCCAGGGCCAAACTTGATATCAGACATGTGCACATTCTCCTTTTAAACGTTTTCCCTCCCACTGCTCTCAGCATTATTGCCTTAATTCTGCATTTCTCCCACCAAAATATGCACATAAAATCAATTTGTTCTGAGCCTGATCATTAAAACACATTGTCCCTCAGATACGGACAGCAAATGGTTAAGAGTTAACCTGTTTAACCCATCCGCTATGACATATTCTGTCTGCGGTTTCGTGAGCATGTCACCGAGAGCAGCGGCGGCATCAGAAGCTGATGAACCGGTCAGATCAGGTCAACAGGAGGAGTGGATTCAGTCTGGCACGGAAACACATTCTTACAACATGCAGAAGAGACAGTGTACCGTATGATTTTATTCTATAAACAAGTTTTGTTTTTCATTTAATGTAAGAAAGGAATTAGTATCTTGGCCTTCTCTGTTCATTAGAAGAAAAATGCATATTTAACTACTTATTAAACTGAAGAAAAAAGTGTTTTTATGTTTGCATCTCCGTCTGACGGGAATTTACTCCAATCGAAACTGAAATTACAAACTTTATGGGACATTTTAAATCTATTATCCGGTCACTCAGAGATGACTCAATGTGCAGTTGATCTCAGAGAGATTATGCTGGTTAAATAAAGGTCAAATAAATAACATAATAAATGCAGATGTATTGTTCATTGTTAGTTTAGTTTTACTAGTGTAAATGAAACCTTATTATAAAGCATTACCAATGAATGCATGCCATTGCATTATAAAAATACACAGTATATGTTGGCATTTATGGCATTTCCTCAGTGCTCATTTGTCTGAACCATTTTTGCCTTTTAATCAACTTGTATGATTTTAGTGATGCAAACAAAAGAGTCAAAATACTGATTATATGTATAATGCTGTAAACAATCATAATACGGCAACAGTTCAATAATGCAAAGGTTCCTATCAGTCCTGAAATCCGTCTATATTTGCCCCATAAGCTCTGTCTGCGAGGCACAATTCAATGAAAAAGTGCTGTGCTATGACTGGACCGGGATCCAGCCCGACTAGCGTTTCGCTGCATCAGAGATCTGTGCAGTCTCGGCACGGCTAGCGTCTGCGTTTCCACTGGCTCGGCCCTCCTGCTGACAAACACATTTCTGAAGCCTCAACCCCTGAAGCCCAGAAGAGTCCTCAAAGGTGCGGATCTGTCATTAGCACGTTTAGCTTGGCGCAAAAGCACATTGTTATTTTTAAGAGCCAGCTGTATCTTTGGAGCGTGTGTGGATTCCCGCGGCTTTGCTCCGGTGTGTGTCCGCTTCCCTTCGCATGTTTAATCGACGCGCATGAAAGTGATCTCATTATTTACTTACAGGAATATGTTGTGGTTGCTGTGGAATCAAGCTAATGTTAAATGCATGGATGCACTGAAGTAGGAGGAAAGCTTCACAAACATCTGGATCAGACTAAACCCGTTCCGACTTTACTTATAGCTGGGTGACGCATGTTAACAAACAGTCTCTGATCTGCTGAAACTAGTTAGTCCGCCGTAAATCACAGATAACCACGGAGTGCCTGGAAGAACCTCTGACCTCGACACAACCCTCACACACACATCTCTGTGTCAGAGTAAAAGCAGAGAAAAGGTGCAGCTGCAACTCTGTGTGTTATATCTCACAATATGACTATCACAACTACAACTATTGCCACTGTATATCCCACAATCGTGACTTTCAATTTCTCACAATTACAACTATTTCTCTCAATTTGACTTCTCATCTCTTTCATTTTTTGTAATATCAAGTATTTAATGTAATGAGAAATGATATCCCAGAATACCTTATATTTGATGTCTATTTCTTTAAATTAATATATCTCACAATTATGACTATCTCTCGCAATGTGACTTTACAGTATATCTTTAAATTTTTGGTATTTCTTGAATATTTATATCTCACAATTACAATTTTATTTCTGTCAACAATGACAATGTACGGAGCCCCTAAAGGGACATGGTAAAGAAGAACAAATATGAGATTTATTTGACGATGCTTTTGCGTTGCGTTCTGTCCCAAATGTTTGCGTTCCTCTGAGAAACTTTGAAACTTTTCACTCACAAAGAACACAAAAGCTTTTGTAAACGAATGCAAAGTTACTCGATGGAACATTTGTGAGAGGACACAAAAGCATTAACTTCAATGTGATATTTTTGAAGAACATTCTGGCTGTACTTTTCAACATAATGCACGTGAATGAGGACTATAGGACGGTCAAGCTACAAAATGACAATAAGTGTTATTAAACTGCAAATGCTCTTCTTCCAAGTTTACTGCTTGATATTTTGGTCTGTTCCTCCAACACAATCTCATGACAATTCAGAACTATTTTACATTTTGGCAAATTGCCATATATGATCTGCTTACGTCCCAGTGACGGATAGTTCAGACTTTAATGAGTAGGCCTATTGTTTTCTAAAATTTTACACTTTTATAGGATTTTAGAGAATTTGAGGAAGACAGAAGAAGTGAAAGAATTAAAATGCCGATCCAAACTAATGTCTTTATTTCTTCCATGCAACACAACTGTGAATGTATTTCTCACATAGTGACTTTACATAACTTTTCCATGTAGGCTCCAATGATAAGTCGAAAGCACAGTCATGTTTGCCCGAGGCTTTCAGAAGTTTCTTCTAGTCTTTTGGTCTATTGGGGTCAAGATGGCAGCGACTGGAAGGTCTTGTGAATTTCTACATTCTTGAAGAAATACTAGATAAAGTCACGTTTACCAAACTAGTGCATGACTTCTCACACAGCATAAGCCCGTTTAATTAGCTTTGCTACGCTTTTGTGCCAAAAACTAAACTTCTGAATAGCACGGAGAGAGCAAGAGCGCTCTTTAAACACCTCCGGGACAAAGTAAGAAATGGCAAACATGATTTGCCAGTTTACCTACAATGTTTGCACAAAGTCTTCACACCATCACTCCAGGAAAAGATGAGAAGTTTCCCAAGGCCTTTTGTAGGATACTTAGCCCTGTTCATGGTCATTGCTTTAATGTAACAGAGGCGTTACAATGTAACAACAGTTGAAACTGTATATATAACGCCAACAGAATAGGACAAAACTGATCAAATAGGGGCAAGTTTATGAAACATGCACAGCTTTTGCATCTGTTGCTAAAACATTTGAGTTTTGCCAGGATGTGGTGTAGGTGTATCTCTTGTGAAATCACCGTCTCGACGCTATTTGTGACTCTGCTAACAGGTGGTATAAGTTAATCATAATGCACGCTGCACTCCAATAACATTTTATTACTTGAACACCTTTATAAACCAGCGGTTAGTGAAACTTGTAAAGGAGAAGTTAGTGTTATTGTGCAAATGTGGTAGCAATTATCTAATTGGCTGTGACGTTATCGTAACCGGAGTTTAATGCAACTCAAGCTCACAAGCAGTAGTTAAAAGATCTGTTGATAAAAGTATGCAAAGTTGAAAAGCTGTCATTCACTCCTGCGTTGGCTCACGTGCGCATTACAATAAATAAACCGAGCCTCTCCTTCCTATTAGCAGCGTGCCGTTAACAGAAGAGGGGACGTGCTATTGACGAAGGTCCTAAAAGTTCTGTTATGTTTATGCTTGAAGTGAATCATTTAAATAAGCACATCCAGTGAAAATAAACGCTGTGTGTCGGAGCGAGGAGGAATCAGAACGCTCACAGTTCACTTTCTGAGCCTTAATTAAACTGCGGGGCAGATAGGATTTCTGACTGGTTGTGCATCGCAAGAGCTTGACATAACGCAAACAAACAGCGCTAACATCCACAAGTCTGCCTTTCTTCCAGAATGAGAGATCTTCAGGCATACTACAAAACACTCGTCAATTGCTTTTAACACCCGTTATTGTTGTATTTTTCTCATGCAACCTAAAGTTTGCACAAAAACAGATGCTGAACCTTTTTCAGAAGTTGCCTTCAACTAATAGGGAGTAAATCCATCAGTTTAAACCAATTAGAAATGAGTTTCCAGGGTGAAATCACTATGAGCAACACCATATGTATAAATAATACAGTATAACGTACATTTACTTAATTTGTTAAAATGTGTTTCATGAATTTCTATATTTATTTATTGTTTTAAGATGAAATGAGGAGGGGCCGGTTCTAAAGTAAATTTGATTATCAAAGTAAATTTGTGCATAAAATACTAATTAATTACAATTTAGTGTTATGAAGGGCAGGTAGGTTGCAATGCATTATGTACTTGACAGTAATTAGGCATAGTTTGTAGATTTCAATGGTATTTTATATCTTATAAAAGTGTGAAACGTTGTTCTTAAACAAACAAAAAAGACTTCTAAACAAAATGCGTTACAAAGCTCCTCGGTCTCCCCTGTATAAATGCTGTGTGACAGTAAATGCAGAGACGTTTGCTGTTTTTAATCAATAATTCCCTGCCAGTATTTGCATTATTACACACAGAGTCTGAACAACACTAATGGACTGTGGCGAACAGAGCACAGAACTCTGTCTCCCCCTATCGGTCAGTTTCAGAGAATCACTTCAGAGAGTCACTGCATGGCTTGAGGAATAGATGCAACAATATTTGCAACTTCTCCCGTTGAAAAGAAGGAATTAGAGCGAGTGGAAAGCTTTATCTTTGCTGAGTCACTGACTGAGCAACACACTTCCTCGAGCCAAGCTTTCCTAAATCAGTCACTAAATAAAGGAATAAAAACCAGTGGTTTGAATATTAAGCTCGTAGGATTGTTTGCATTCGCTTGAAATCATTCGTGGTATATGTACTAGTTTTTACGGCCCAAAGAATCAAACGTTTCAGGGCGCGCAATCGAGCGTTGGCACGCGTTTCCACGATTATAGCCTACAGCAGTTTTCAACATGCACTTATTATGAAAACAGCACTTTTTGAAACTAACTTAAAGCAGATTTCTCAAATGAAAATGCTAAATTGTGAGTGATAATTATTGAGAGTGAGAGAGGGGTGGGCAAGAGGAGGCATCGTTTTCCTTTTCGTCACAGCGCGTGCGGTTTAAAAGCCCGTGCGCGCTCAGCTGACAAACCAAAGTTCGTCCCTCTCTTGGAAATACTACACGGGAGCGCACAGGGAGCGCTTTGCTTTTGCAGAAACACTCTAGTGCTTGCCACCTGAAAGCGAGCACACATTGGATT
This sequence comes from Phoxinus phoxinus, assembly GCF_949152265.1. Classification (NCBI taxonomy): domain Eukaryota; kingdom Metazoa; phylum Chordata; class Actinopteri; order Cypriniformes; family Leuciscidae; genus Phoxinus; species Phoxinus phoxinus. The sequence continues at coordinate 29,725,993 of NC_136896.1, forward strand.
TGCAGGAATTCAAAGTTGGAAAGTATTTTTTGGAGGCGAAACTTGCGACCCGAATTCTCTGAGATCGTCCATCTACAGTGTTCGCATGAATCTACTAGACCCCTACCTGAAAATGACAGATGAGCAAGAGAAGTGTTTGTCTGATGCCCCCAGTCCGAGCATGTCCGAGGACTCCGCGGGCTCCCCGTGCCCGTCCGCCTCGGGGTCCGACACGGAGAACACGCGCCCCGCGGAGAACAGCCTCATGGCTCCGGACGGGACGCTCGGAGACTTCAAGAAGGACGAAGACGACAAGTTCCCGGTGTGCATCCGAGAGGCGGTGTCTCAGGTGCTGAAGGGCTACGACTGGACGCTCGTGCCCATGCCGGTGAGAGTGAACGGCTCGAGCAAAAACAAGCCGCACGTGAAGAGACCGATGAACGCGTTTATGGTGTGGGCGCAGGCGGCGCGCAGGAAGCTCGCGGATCAATACCCGCACCTCCACAACGCAGAGCTCAGCAAAACTCTGGGAAAACTCTGGAGGTAAATAAATCAACCATGCATTGCTCGTTTCAAATAAAATGCAATTAGAAAGGCTACTCGATTATCGGCATTAATGCATGGGCTTAGCAATATTTGCATGCAACATTATTTGTGTTGTGGATATATCGGTGTGTTCATATATTGTTCTGCTTTGGGTAGATTACTGAACGAGGGTGAAAAGCGTCCCTTCGTGGAAGAGGCTGAGCGCCTCAGGGTTCAGCACAAGAAAGATCACCCCGACTACAAGTACCAGCCTCGGCGGAGGAAGTCTGTGAAGAACGGGCAGAGCGAGTCCGAGGACGGCAGCGAGCAGACGCACATCTCGCCCAACGCGATCTTTAAAGCGCTCCAGCAAGCAGACTCGCCCGCGTCCAGCATGGGGGAAGTGCACTCGCCCAGCGAACACTCAGGTGGGCATATTCAACTTTACGCGATCAAATCGATTCCTGGCTGAGTGTTTGTTTGTTTTTTGTTTTTGTTTTTTTGCTGTTGCGTCATCTTGGTAGTAGCCTGACTTGTAATCTGAATCCAATAATTGAATACTGGTGAATAGATTTTAAAATACTCATAATCAGACTTTTTATTGATTACGTGATTACATATTATTCACCAAATGTCTTAATCAAAACTTTTGATTCTCCCTGTAAAAAAAAAAAAAGGTTGCTGCCTTAATTTATTTTTTAAGTACAATCAACTTCATTTCAACTGAAATTACATCAAACTGACTTAAAAACTAGTTAAACTCGTAAAAAAGTTGAAGATTGCTTAACTTATTTAGATGAGTTAACTTGTTGATCATATAATTTTTTACAGTGTAACATAAATTACTTTGCATTTGTAAGGCTTTTTCTTTCATATTCACACCCTTTTGTATTATTGTAATGCTGGGATTCCCAAAATGTGTAATGGAATAAGTTTTCATTGTATTTTTATATCAATATGGTATGAGATTATCTTACACCAAAAGTAGTTTGATTACGCTACCTAAAACGTGTAACTTTATCCAACTTTTTTTTTAATCATGCAATTTGTATTCAGTAAGTAATCTACCCAGCCCTGGTCATCTGTGCAGTGCTTAACCTTCTTCTCTCCCCTCCTCCTCCTCCTCTGTTTCCAAACAGGCCAGTCCCAAGGGCCGCCCACTCCTCCCACCACCCCGAAAACTGACGCTCAGCCAGGCAAAGCGGATCTGAAGCGGGAAACCCGTCCGCTACAGGAAAGCACAGGACGTCCGCTCAACATCGACTTCCGCGACGTGGACATCGGCGAGCTCAGCAGCGACGTCATCGAAACGTTCGACGTCAACGAGTTCGACCAGTACCTGCCGCCGAACGGGCACGGCTACGCGGGCGGCTACGGGACCTGGATGGGGAAGAACGCCAGCGCTCAAAGCGGCACGCTCACCCCGCTCGGCGCCGGAGAACCGGACCAGCCGAGAACGACACACATCAAGACCGAACAGCTCAGCCCCAGCCACTACAACGATCAGCAACAGGGTTCGCCACAACACGTCAGCTACGGCTCCTTCAACGTCCAGCATCTACAACACTACAGCACTTCGTTCCCGTCAATCACCCGCGCGCAGTACGACTACTCCGACCACCAGGGCGGCGCCACCTCCTACTACACCCACGCCGGCGGGCAGGGCTCCGGCTTGTACTCCACCTTCAGCTACATGAGCTCCAGCCAGAGGCCCATGTACACACCCATCGCTGACTCTACAGGGGTTCCCAACATCCCCCAGTCCAACCACAGTCCTCCTCAGCACTGGGACCAGCAGCAGCAGCCGGTGTACACACAGCTGTCGAGACCCTGAGCAGAGACTCATTACACATCATTCCACTCTCTTTAGACACACACACACACACACACACACACACGTAATGAAATGTAGGAAAGAAGAAAGCTGGACTTTGACAAAAACGGCTCCCAACGTGCCTTTTTTAATCGCCTGAAATCGTGATTAGAATATATATATATTTTTAGCCTTGATTGCAAGTAAAGAAACATTTTTGAGAAATGATTCCTCTGTGAGGACTTATTGATTATTGATACTTTAATATGTACTGTGTATGTTTTCTTAACATGTCCTTTTTGTATTTCCGCCGATCCGGCCTTTTGTGTTTCTTGTAGAAAAGTCTCTATTTTTACTAAACCACTCTTGGTAGTACGGCTTTGTTTTCCTCCCATCTTTCTCCTCTTCTTCTTCTTCTTCTTCTTCCCACTAATACCAACACCCTTTATTGTCCTCATGCGGTGCATTTTATATTTGATAGTTTGAGTTCGTACCCTTTATTTATGTTCCTGTAAAACACCGTCCCCGTCCAGCCGTTTTTTAAAGGTGTTACAGAGCTCACGTCTCGATCCCCGACATCAGTGCCTGTCAAACGCTGGAAGCGTATTAGCGGGAATACGGACGTGGCAGCGGCAGCTGAGAATTTACTGAGTGTGTAACAGCATGTGTCGCAGCTCCAGGAAGTGACCTTTGACCTCTGCTCGTCATTAGCTGCCAGTGTCATCTTACAGCCCCCTCCCTTCGGACCCCATCTTAACCCTTTTAATTTATTTATTAGTATTAATTTTATTTCAAAGAAATTATTTGCATTTTATTCTTTAATACTTTATACAAAAAAATGATGTTATTTTGCGCCTCTGAATATGGTGACATATAATCCAACGGGCCATTTAGACAGAGGGCTGGTACTTAATGCGGTACGATTCTGTATTCATCATGTTTATTTATCGTATGTAGATTTTTCTATTTTAAATGTTTATTTGTCCTTATTTCTAACCAGTTGTGTAATGCACAAAATACTGTTGCGGTTTCTAAAACAAGGCTGATTAAACTGGAAGAGCATATCTTTCGTTCGGAAACTTTTACGATGCTCTAATTTGTTTTTAAGTAGTTCATTAGTTAGTTCATTAGTTAGTTAGTTGGCATCTCTGTTCGCTTCTCAATTTTTCCCTTTCCACTCTTGTGCTTTGCTCAACGCCAGCGATCTCAGCACTGGCGTTGGTGTCTTTTTTTACACGAGACTGAACAAGTTGTTTTTGTCTTTAAAGTTTAACATTTTACTGCCTTTGAAGAAGCTCATCTTTTGTATTATATTTGCAATAAAAGTGAGAATAAAACATCAAATAGACACCTATGACTGTTTATTGAACATGCATGGATATGTGTTCAGTTCAGCCGGACTGTAGTTGTGTTACGTAAGCATGCGTCGCTCGTACAGATGAAGCAGCGGGAGGCCGTACAGTCAGCACATTATAACTCCAGGACTGTTGGCGGGAAAGGGAAAGAAAAACAGTTTTTCCTGTGTGCTTCCCTATGTTTGTTCCTCTAAACAATCAGCAAAGGGAAATATTGACACGTCCGTCATGCCAAAGACATAATGTTCTACTGAATGATTGTGATTTTCAGCACTTTCTGTGATTGAGTCATCTGTACCAGTTTACAAAACCAGAAACAACAAACATCTGCTGGTTTTAAACACTGTGTACGATCATCACACCACGAGCATCAAAACGCTTCGCACTCGTTTACAGATGGTGAAGAAACAGGGATTGGGATGCTGAACGTGCTTTCACGGCTAGGGACTTTTCATTATACAGATCCCTTCGTAAATATGGGATATTATTAATAAACATGTAATTCATATGTGAAGGAGAGACGACAGAAACGGCAGCCCGGTCCAGTGGAGGGTCGGGGGTCCATCGGTCGCAGCTGTTTCAATACGGGACGCTTGTTTATGTTGCCATGTGCACAGAAATTATTATGCCTACAAAACTAACATTTACCCAAGAAATGAGATGGGACATTTCTGTTCAAAATAAATTATCTACTTAAATGTCCCTAGATTGGGATCTATCTATCTATCTATCTATCTATCTATCTATCTATCTATCTATCTATCTATCTATCTATCTATCTATCTATCTATCTATCTATCTATCTATCTATCTATCTATTTATCTATCTATCTATCATCCATCCATCAATACATACATAAATCCATCCATCCATCCATCCATCCATCCATCCATCCATCCATCCATCCATCCGTCCATTACATACATTACAGTACAAAAGTTTGGGAAAATGAACACTTTTATTTAAATTAATCAAGTGACAATAAAGATTGTTACTTACAAATATGTATTTTCAAATATATGCTGTACAATTTAACTTGTAAAAAAATGACCACGGTTTCCACAAAAATATGAAGCACAGCTGTTTTTAACATGGAAAATAATGGAAAATAATCAGACATGTTTCTTGAGAAATCATCATATTATCCTGATTTCTGAAGGATCATGTGACACTGAAGACTGGAGTAATGATGCTGAAAATCCAGCTTTGATCACAGGAATAAATTACAGTTTAACATATATTACAATATAAAACAGTTATTTTAAATTATAATAATGTTATTTTTGATCAAATAAATGCAGCCTTGGTGAGCAGAATAGACTTCAAAAACTTTAACTTTTTTTTAAACATACTGACTCCAAACTTTTAAATGGTTGTGTCTGCGCATTTGTAGTTTCAACACAGTTTGTAATCGCCGTTCCATGCCATTCAAAATCCATATGTTATTCACAGCTTGGCACGCTGGTAAAGACTGGATTCTTCACATTAATGTGCAGAAAACTCAACGCTCACCTCAGAGACCCAGACTGGGGCAGAGGAAATGGTGGAATGACTGAATGCAAGTGACAGAGAGTCAAATACAGATAAAGAATGTGAGAGGGATTGAAGGAAAAGAGCTATGACTTCAGCGAGCTCTACATCTGCAGAAGCCATTTGGATGGTCACTCTCATAACGCAGAAACAGATGAAATGTCTCGCGAGCCGCAGATTCTGCCATCGAGTGGGAATGAACTATGCAGTGATGAAAACCAGTGGTGATCGCCATCAGTGTCACCTCTTCCCAATGTTCCTGGTCCCATATCCTAAACGTGCTAATATCCCCCTCATTTCAATCAATATGTCTTATTATTGATTACCGCAATAAAGTTGAGACTGCGGAATTTAACATAATAAATGTAGCCATTCCTGAGTTTTTTATTGTGCAATAAAAGCGGCAATATATTTTACAGACATTCTGGAAGAAAACTTCAACTTGAAGAGTTCTTAATGAAACATCAAAACACAAGTTTGAGGTGTACTTGAGGTTTGTCCAGACCGGATTGTCCCTCACGAACCCTCAGGACAGCTGAGCGGAAACAGAGACAGCGATGGAGCGGCCCATTCTGTGGGCAGTTTTCCCAGGAGAAGCCCATTAATATTCCAGAGAGACGGCGTGCGGGGAATCTCTCTCCTCCGAGCCCAATGGGTGGTCCTTTCAAATGCAAAATAAGAACACAAAATAAGGATGAAAAAGAGGAATTTGGCAACTTCCCACTTCACTCTAACAAAGAGACCATGAAAAAATTCAAGCATGAAAATAAATGCATGCATACACTGACCAAAGCAGGTGGACTGCAAAATACGAAAATACAGAATTTGGTTAACTTAATAAGATGATGTTTGAGTGAGTCACTGCATCATTGCAAAAAACACCCACTGAATTGCAACGCGAGTCAGGGGAACTGGAACACTTTATGGTTCTGGTCAATTTGTTCTGAAAATGTTCAGCCTCAAGATTTGAAATTTTGCTTCAACAGTCTTTAATGTCAGAAGTCATAATCAATGTCATTTAAATGAGTCAGATATGTTAAAACTAACTTGTGCAACTATACAAATTATGTATTGCTGTGATCAAATAATAAAGTGACAAATAAAATAATAAAAAATGACCAACTAAAAATTATGAAAAATTACATGTTTTACTAAAAAATTATTATCAATAAGTTTTATATACATTTGTTGGAGAGTTAGGTAATAAAAATATGGCCACGCTTTAGTTTAGGTTCCAGTTCTCATTATATTTACTAACTATTAACTACGAATTTTGCCAGTTAATAGTTAATAAGATAGTAGTTGTTAAGTTTAGGTATTGGGTGATTAAGGGATGTAGAATATGATCATGCAGAATAAGGCATTAATATGTGCTTTATAAGTACTAATAAACAGTAATATACATGATAATAAGCAACTTAATAGTGAGAATTGGACCTTAAACTAAAGTGTTAGCAAAAATACAATTGTTCATTGTTAGTTCGTTAAATAAGAGGAATAATGCATTAGTAAATGTTGAAGTTAAGATTAATAAATACTATACTAATGTAACCTTACTGTAATGTGTCACCAAAATATCTGTGTTTGATTACTGTCCATTTTTGGGAGGAGGTTGAGGATTGAATTGTACTTGCATAACCCTGTTATGAGTGATTTATTTAGCGGTACAGTCATCCCTGCTCTCCCATAAACAAGCAAATATTCTATTGACGAGGAAAGTAATTATTTTGTGGCCTCATTTTTAGTTGCCATAAAAAGCCAGTCTACTGGGTTGCATCTGCATTGAACTCATTAAAAACATCAGGAGCAAGAATTTGCCTATTCAAATTTCATCCCCTGGGGCGAACTTGTTTGCTTATGCTGCGCTAAACAGAATACAGTACGAAGCTTAGTTAAAATGCATGATCTCTCTCCGTCCCTGCTGTATAACTGCATCTGGACTTTTCCACCTCGACTCCGGCAACATGCAGTCCTGCTATACCCCTGTGGGTCCCGAAGGATCTCACCCCTGCGCCTCCACATAGCATCATTGTCCCCCAGGAGCTCCACAAAAGGGACCATTTGACCTCTGAACACACCCCCATTTCCTCTCTTTTGAAAGTGTCCTGGCCCACAGAAAGTCTCATTGCGTCTCAAAGGAAACTGTACATCAATAAAAGATGGCCAGCCAAACCTCATAGAAAAAAAGCGAAGAAAAGCACTCGCATTTCACCCCAGCTGAAATTGACGGAGTGGGCCACTTGCTCCCTAGCAACAGACGCCTACAGCACAGGAAGCCACAAGTTCACAGTTCAGTTTGGTGTGGCCGGACTCTCTTGGACCTCTGAGTTGAATAGATACCCGAGGCCATTATTGGAACAACTTTTAATGACACTTTGAAATATGTCATGCATTAAAGGCACAGTATGTAAGATGTTTTGCATAAAAATATCCATAAATCATTCAAACAATGTTATATTGTTGACGTGTGTACTTGCATTATCCCAAATGTTTCCAGCAATGTTTAAATCCAGAGAAATCAGCTTTTTTAACCAGTGTAACAGCCCGTGTCTTTAACGATTTTTGGTTTTAATACCAAAGACTCCGTAGGCTATACACTGAGTTTCGGTTCATTTTTGTGACGCACTCAAGTTTACTGAGACCGAGACGGCAGAAAACGCATACTGTTTGTTTTCATTATTTTACAAAAGCCCAACGTTATTGTGAGTTTACAAAAATAAATGTAGACACTTTTCAGTTTGACACATCTGTATGACCAAAAATGACGGAGTATTTAAAGTTAAAGGAGCTCCCAAATGACAAAATAACGCCAACATTTTCCTATTTACATGTTGTGATTTGTAGTCACAGTGTGTACAGATAACAAGGTCACATGAGACACAGCCATCTTCTAACCGTATACACACTGGGAACTATATTCTCAGAAGGCGAAGTCAAGTCACCTTCATTTATATAGCGCTTTTAACAGTATGGATTGTTTCAAAGCAGCTTTACAGTGATAATAGAAATTAGCGTAACAGTGAAGTTGCTAAGATCATTAGTCATTAACTCAGGGACCGCCAACACGACACCGTTCCAACAGAAGACCCCCAACGCGCTCCGGCCGCCCATCCACACAAAAAGTGCCCGGTGTCTCGAGAACGCACTCCCCGAAATAGCCTCGAAGGTGCAAATGATTGTCCGCTTTCTCCCGCGAAAACGCAGACGACGCTCACATGCGCATCACGTGTTCGGTCGATAGGTAAGCTTCCCTGTAGCTCAAACTGTAGAGCGCCGGCGCCCGCAACGCCAAGGTCATGGGCTCGACTCCCAGGGAAAGCTAGAACCGACAAGAATGCAAATGTGCACCCTGAAATGCAATGTACATCGCTCTGGACAAAAGCGTCTTCCAAATGCATAAATGTAAATGTGAATGCGCGTTTGAATATGTATGTGCGAAGCACTGCTACTTGGGCAGAGTGATTAGCGCAACACTCTGCTCCTCACCAGGGGCTTCTCAGGCGCTGCGAGCAAATCACTCCACCCAAGTAGCAGTGCTTCGCTGTCACTATACAAATCACAACATGTAAATAGGAAAATGTTGGCGTTATTTTGTCTCTTATTGGGAGCAGTATGCTAGCTGGAGCCGTTTACCTCCAGTCTTTGTGCTAAGCTAGGCTAGCGGTGGGTGCGTCAGACAGAGTTACGGCACACACAGAGATGAGAAGGGCATGTATGGACTTATCTAACTCTGGGGGATACAGGGAATAAGCTAAAGTCACAAAAGGTCGGCGTGTTCCTTTAAATGCAAGTGATCACGCCGGCGCCTGTATGTCATGCAGTAAGAGCACTCTCCACACAAACACTTGAATATGCGCCTAATAATAGCGCACATTTATCCAGTTTAAAATTAGAGCGAGCGGACTTGTAATCTTGCTGCTACTAACATGTTTCAAGTGATAAGCCATATTTGAGGTCGATGAACGATAGGCGAATGTTTGGATTTCCTGCCGTTAACGATCTGTCCGTTACGTGATTTCGTCACTTCCTGTGGAGTTTTACTAACCGTCTAATAAAATGTTGGTCGACCAATCCTCTTCTACTCGACTAACGGTTAGTCAACTATTAGGGAGCAGCTCTAATTGTATTGCATGGGCAATTGTAGTGCATTACAAACATTATGTACTTGTAGATAATATAATACCCATCAAATAAAAAAGCCACTGAAGTGTATTTAGAGTACAGTTTCATGACTATGTTTTTGAACACACTTAAGTTGTTTGTAAAAATGTCAAATTAAAACTTTTGGTTACACTTTATTTTAGGAGGATGTAGTTGCATTGTATTAAAGTACTGAGTATTATTAATTAACATGTACTTACTATAGAGTTAGGGTTTGGTTTAGGCTTAGTTACTTGTAAAATTATGCACAATTTACTGTTATTATTATAGTACATGTAGTAAAGTGTAACTATGTCACCTTAAAATAAAGTGCTACCAAAGTTTTGGTATTACAACCCGTTTTGGTATTACAACCCTCTCAGTTTGATATTTATTTAGGTTTTAGTTTTGAGTAAATGTTATATATCATATTAAATGAGAATCTGCTGATCACGATGACTGGCTTTAACACACATTAGCCTGATGCAAAACGCCACCGGTGTCTCGTAACGTGGCAAATGTGCATATTCAAATGAGACTCGACTGCTACAATGGATATTTTATGTTCCATGGAAAAAGTAACAGCAGAACTTTCATTTCTGAGTGAAATAATCATTTAAACTGTGGCAAAAAGTGGGTTTTTAATGGTGTTGTACACTGCATTCACTTCCCCTCCCCTCCCATTCCCCAAAGCACCTTATCAAAGGCTCATTATGCAAAGGAATCCTGAAAAGGAAGTGGTTTCAAGGTTAGAGGACACTTCTTTTTATCTATCTGCCATTTAACTGCTGCAGTCCACAGGAATAATGCAAATGAATGAAATGTGTTATCTCAAAATGAAACCAAATAGTCGAAGGCAAAACCATGCCATGTGCTATTACTTCACCTGATGTCGGCCAGCTTTTCCAGTGCATTAATACACACAAACTACCCCTAGCCAATGATATTTTGATGGGTTCAAATGATTCAAGAGTAACCCAGCTGTGAGGCTTGGTGGAAAAACCACATGGTCTGAGCAGAGCAGATGATATGTGGAGGAAGACATCACACATGTGACACGGACAACATCTCATATCTCAACACAAATAAAGCCCAGCCATCCACCATATCTTCCCGTTCCACTCCTCCAGAGAAGCGAGCATCTTTCCCCGGCTACACACGTATCCCGTTACGGTAGAACGCCTATGATCAGTTCACTAAGTATGATTACATTTAAACGCAGGCTCTCCCAGCGTCGGCTCATGTGGTAGAAATAACATCTTTAACCAGGGTAAATACACACAGCACACAGTCCGCACCTCCTCTGAAACCCAGCCCGATTCAGAGGCTGGAAGGAGTTTACATTGAGAGGCCAGTTTCAAACAACTGATCTGTGAGTCTGGGTTCAGGTTCAGGGTTCAGCGACTTCGCTGGAAGTTCGGATAGAAAAAAAAAGCGTTTTCTGCGCACGTCTGCACTTTTAGAAAATATGCCGTGTCTAAATGTAGCGATGATGACCTGAGCTGTCCGGAGAGATAAAGGAGCGAGAGAGCTTTAGCAGGCTCTACCGAGGCGACATGGAAAGGTGTGGACACTGAATATGGGAGGAAAGTTGTTTGGACTAGGGGCTTTTACCATGACGAGTGTGGGATTTTTATGGTCTTATGGGGCAGAAGCAAAGCTTCCATCTGACACACATGCCTGGATTACTGAAAATGTGTGGTAGCACCCATTACTAAAATAAAGAACTTCCACACAGAAATGATTCATAATCATTCATTATATTTTGAATACTTGGTCTAATATTTAGTGATATTATCTCATACTTAATTAGTTCATAAGTCACATACATACAGTACTCTCACATAAAGTGGTAGATACTATAGCAAATCGCGAATGCGGGATTGCTTGTGTTACACTGTAAAAAATTACTGTAAAAAAGGGCCAAATTTTGAAAAGTAACATGCTGTTTTTCATCAAAACAGCAATATACCGTTGAAAACAATGCATTCTGGGTAATATTTGTAATTTTCGAGAAATAGCCTACAGCAATATACCGGGAATTACCAGAGCTCAAAGTCGACACTTAGAGGCTGTGTTACAAATCACTGCCTATACCCTCATTCACTATTCCCTACATCAGTTCACCAATATAGTCCACTTGACAGAGTGAATAAAAACAAGTGAGTTAATTCAGACACTGATCAACACCTGCTGTTAACAAGCAGAATCACTGAAGGAAAGAGGAACAAGAAGAACAGAAAAAAGATTCAATCAACTGAAGATAAAATACATTAAATCTCTGAAGATCTCAGCAGAGGAGGATTAAACAACTCCACAAACAGCATTACCAGCTTCACTTATTACTAAAGATTCACTTTATTTCTGTCATACGTCTACAGAAACTCTTGTGAAAAAGTGACAGAGGTTTAGATGTCATATTGTTGTTTTATTTGATGTAATGATGGTGATCAGTGTTTGCTTTAGTTTGGCTCTTGGCCCTTGACTTTTGAACATTAGTTTTCCTTTGGCTGCTGTAGCTGTGTCTTTAAAATGCATTTGCTATGGCAAAAAAAGCAGAATGGAAACGGGATCAGATGACAAAGGCTGTTTGTTAATGATCACAATCATCATCAAGTGGCCTGATTTACTGATCTCATATATTGTCTAATATATTTATATGGGTGATATTTTGTATTTTTGATTATTGTATCACTGTGATTCTACAGAATGAGATCTATCGGTGTTTTGGCAACCAGAAAATATAAAGGATTTTGAAAACAGTTTGTGCTCGAAACGTTGTGAACTTCTGTATCAGCCAGACACGCACAGACATCAATAATCGCCATATGAATCTCAACAATGGTGACAATCAAAAGTTTAATGCAGCAATGCATGATGGGTACCAGCATAGTACAAAAAAAACTTCCATAACTCCCAGCATGCATTGCGGCACGAATAAATTATGCAGCTGATTGTCTGATTATTTTCTTTTATTTTTACTATTTGCTTTTATTTTTGCTGTTGGGTTTGTGTTAACTTTTAGCGTGTTTTGTGATGTTCAATGATTCTTGATGTCTGTGTGTGTCTAAATGAGGTTTAAAAATACTTCATAATTTCACACATGCAGTTTCTGATTCGCTTTAAATAAATAAATTTGATACATCATATTTATGATTGTTTTATATTTTTGAGATGTTTTATTTTTTCATTCCTGCTCTGCTCTGAACACCAATACACTTAAAGGATTTGTTTGCGAAGTGAGATGAACTAAAGTACATGATATTTTGTTTAATTCAGCAGTATTTTACATTATTTCTAAATGTAATAATAAGAATGTGACTTAAGCAGCAGGTATATATTTTTTCCCTCTCAACAACACAATTTTGACCTGGTGCGACTTTGTAGGGAAAATACGGTATTCGGCTAAGATGTGTTTTGTTTTGTGTTTAAACTGTGGATTGTGCCATAGACACTCCCTCCGTTTCCTCCTCGGAGAAAACGCCTCCTGACCGAACACCGAACAATATGAGCAAGATGTCTGACAGAAACAAATGTTGCTTCTGAAGAACTTCACAGTTGTGGAGTCACACAACCAGGAAGACATCTGACAATCAGGAAGAAACACACACACGCACACGCACAGGAAAACACGTGTATGCAAACATAAATCATCCGCATGAGGTTATCTCACCCTGACCTCCATATGCAGAAAACCAGTTGCTTGCACAGCTGGTGAGGCCACTGACTCACTGCAGCCCCGACAGATGCAAACGTCACCATAATCCCCTATCATCAGAGCAAACGCTCTTTGTAGTCGCCCCAGTCTTGCACAAAACACTGCAAAATATAATGTGAGCTGTTTTCTTCTGACAGACAGAGACATACGGACACAGACCGCATGGAAGTGTGACCTACTTAGTAAATACACTACAAAATTGATTGTTTTTATCATTATTTTTGCCTAGTTTTCTAATACAAATATCTAATTATTCTTAAATCAAGATACATTTAGTTGGGAAGCAGACTTGAGATATAAAGTATCAAAATAAGATGAATATTTGAATATGAAGTTTATTCTTACAACAAGACGAAATCTGCCAATGGGGTAACAAAAATTTTTAACTTTAGTTTAAAACTACAAGTTGATTTTTCTCATTGGCACATTGGCAGATATTTTTATCTTGTGATACATTTACCCCAATTAAAATCAGTATCTTGATTTAAGAATGTTAGATGTTTGTACTGGAAAACAAGACAAAACACTATGTGCATTCACACATTTGACACTGCAAAATATATATATATATATATATATATATATATATATATATATATATATATATATATATATATATATATATATATTGTCTTGTTTTCCAGTACATACATCTAACATTCTTAAATCAAGATACATTTACTTGGGAAGCAAAATCACTTAAGAACTATCACTTAAAAATTATCAAAATTAAGTGTGTTTATGCTTAAAACAAGACAAAAATACTATTTTTTTTTTTTTTTGCAGTGTAAAATGTGTGAATGCACAAACACACACTCACACAACTCTCCAACCTCACAAGTTGCTGGGCTTTATGTCTTGACGGTGCATATATCACTAGAGATTAGCAGAGGCATGCACTGCATAGCCAACAGATGCAGCAATTCGTCACTTTTTATCTCTTCCTAACACACACACACACACACACAGTTCCGAACACTTTCACCACCTGATGCACTTCGTGAACTTTATGTGCTTTGAGGAAGAGTGTGTGTTTGTGCATGCTTGTGCGTATATGTTGAAGGGGGTGGAGCAATAATAATAATAATTTTATTTTATAAACCACAACTTGTTAGCCCCCCAGAGATCAGAGACCACCACGACTCACACTATTGGCCTCCCTGGAAGAGGAGCTGACACTGATTATAGCCTGTAACATCTCTGAGACTAAACCAGACGGTGGATTTCACACGCATGCACTTCACCTGAGGATCTTTGGCCACTCTTTCACGAAAGATGAAGCAACACTCCCCCATTAACCCTATACAAGCCTCATGTATCATATTTGAAAGGCCTCCAAATTACCAACATAATCAAAACTTTGCTGATAAACCTGTCGCACACAATCTACTACAGTCTTTCTCTTGTCTGATTGATAGTTTAGACTTTTTTTAGCAAGTAAAAGTAGTATAATTGTTAAAACGTCCACCTTCAGCTTGTGGTTGCTGTGAAATATTTACTGATTTTAATAATGTAAACATACGAATAATATTGTTAGTATTTCAAAATGAACACATACTGGGCTAAATCCACTCAGGTTCACTTGAGTATCCATCCATCTTTTTTTAAAAAAAAAATCATGTTCAAATATGAGTATGAAATATTATCCATCAGGCTTTTGAGGAAGTGTATCTGTTCATCTCTCAATCATCATTGTATTGCATTGCATTATATGTTTTAAAACTACAGAGCTTTGATCATAAAACTAAGCATTTAAATATCATATTACTTAAGCATTTTATTGGTAGAGTGACGACTGATATCTATATGCATTTTATGCAAGTACTGCTATACTGTTAAAAAGATCTCATTGATTTACATTAAAATGATCAGAATGTCACCTTACTTTTTGGCCATATATATATATCAGCGTATGCACCAAATTGCATATTTTTGCTCAGTTTGGGCCTCTGAATAAAATTGAGCAGTTTTTTCCTCCTCAAGTATAAGCTGCATATTCTCATTATATCATACTTCATGAGCCATAAAAAAACTGATGTACACTCTAAAAAATCTGTGTTGTTTTAACCCAATTGTGGGTCAAATATGGACAAACTCAGTTGTTGGGTTGAATTTTTAAATTGCATTTTTAATCCAACGTTTGGGTTTGTCCATGTTTGACCCAAAATTTGGTTAATACAAACCCAGGTTTTTTTACAGTGTATCAAATATGATACAAAACATAAAATACATGCAAAATATATATAAATAAATACAAAACATGGAGAAAAGCATATACGCGCCACATTCAGTTATAAAGAAGGTCTTTCTCTGAGTGTCTTCAGTGCGGCCCTAAAAACATGGGCTTAAAATATCACACAACAGCTGAACAAAGAAAGACAAGACACCAGGTGAGCACAACCATCCAGGCCTGTTTTTCACATTTAGCACTGGGTTTCTGTAGCCCACTGACAGTGAGAAGGACAGCAGGAATGAAAGCTATGGAGAAGTCAGTATCTTCACACACATCTTCACTACAATCTAAAAAATAAGGTTTTGGCTCAACAAAACAATCAATGCAATCATGCATCAGTCTTTTTGAGGTATGGCAGCTTCTAATGAAATTATGTTCAATCAACAAACTACACTGAGATAGAGCATTCCATTAAGATTATACTTTATTTTTTTATGGTCCACTTTAGACATTCTGCTAACTATAACTAACTTTACAAATACATGTCAGCTAAATCTCATTAGACTGTTAGGTTAGGGTTAGGTGTTAAGGTTCGGGTTAGTAGACTTGCAAAGTCACGTATAGTCTAATGACTGCTAGGTGACATGTAGATGCAAAGTTACTTATTGTTAGTAGAACATCTAAAGTGGAACATTTAAAAAGTGTTACCAGCAACTAAATTTACATAAGTTGATTACTCAAAAAAAATAAGTAATTCCAACTAATATGTTGCATTGGAACCCATTCATCTTGTTTAGGCTACTTCAGTTCAAATTAATAGTTAGCATGTTGATTGTAACTTATTTAGCATTTAAACTCACTGAACAAGTGAGATATTACTTATTACTGGCAATAGCAGTCATTGCTCATATGGTATTGTAACCCTTTATTTAGCCCCCCACATCCTAACCAATCAAAATCTGGAGCACATATTAAATCTGTCTTGAAAAGTGTATTCGTTATTGCAAAATCAGTTTCTCTATGGAGAAAATGAGCAGGAATTTTACTTCCAGAAAACGGCTGTATTGGTTTGCATCAATCTGCATGAACTTTCTCCATTATCCGCTTTTCACTCTCGTTCTCACCCAGACCAACGGACTCCCATTTGTGACCTCAGTCTTGCTTTCTTATGTTTGTAATTTCACCTCTTTACAAGCACAACAAGACCAAAACAACATTTGGTCTCCAGATTTACCTCCCTCACGACTTTCTCATCCAAGCCTCTCCAACCCGTGGCTCGCCGACGTCAGAGCGCCTCCTTGATTATCTCGTCCATGCTTGAACACCACTGGAAAAAAGAGCAACCTAGGAACGGTTGAGAAATTGGAGAGAAGACGATTACTCAACCGACAAGTAGTTGCGCATGGAAAGGGATATCCTTTCACAGGTCAGTGCTTTAAAGCTGGCAAAATCTGCTATGTTATTAAATCTCATTTAGGAACAGACACCACAATCAGAAAGCATCTGATAGTAATAAAGAAGCAGTGGAAAAAAGTGGAGCGTGTTTGAGACTGAGATAATAAGAACATCTTGTGCTTCATGAACAGAAAATTATTCTAAAAGTATTCTAATCAACGACTGCAACTTCATCATTTTGATCGCTCCAATAATAGTTTAACTACTCGTTCACTGATTGACTCCACAGAGTCGTTCATTTTAAAGTTCATTAGCCTTGTCATATTTTGCTCCTGTGTGAAATGTGCTGAAGTTGTGTTTATTTTGGAATAATTCACACACTCTCGTTATGCAGTCCTGTTGTTTTAATCCCAGCGGTCTATCAAATATGCTATAATATTTTCATTTTTAATGCTGAAAGAAAGATGTTTCGAGGACAACCAGAATGATTAAAACACAAAAGCAAAATTACCTATCACACACACACACACTATGGTGGATGTCACATTCTTGATAGGAAAAACACACAAAGTAATGTTAATGTTGCCAATGAAATTACTGCCGAAATGTTTGTTAATTTTTATTTTACCTAGGATAATGATGAGACAAAAAAGTAAATTAATTAAACAAAAATCAAAACTTTATATTACAACTTGCCTTTACACATTCACATGATGCTTGTTGACCAAAATTAGATGCCATTTTTAAGTAAAATATTGAAGATCATATTTGAAATACTGACTAGGACATTTCACTGCAAAATAAATACATGATCAATAAGTTATGATAACATATGTTTCTAAATTGCTTTAACTCATTAAAATAAGTAAAGCAATATTCAACTTATTTTTTAAAGTCGGTAATGTAATTTAAGTTGAAATGACCTAAACATCCAAGTTGATTTTACAGGAAAATTATAGCAGTCTATGATACCTGAAGAAAGATATCCGTTAGCATTCCCATTCATCTCAATAGCAGTTGCTCGGCTGGTGCAGAAATCTGCCATCTTCATTTGTTTTTTTCAGCCAAACGCTTGATTGTCATGTGACCAATCCCTGTGGAGCAGCAGGAAAACATTGTCATCATTGATTAGCCGTTGACATCACAATAACGTGTAAATTCCTAAACTAATTTCACTAGCACCGATCCTGAGCTCTGGCATCAAAGCAAGCAGTCAGGGGAAAATATGATTACTGTAAGAGCCCCTGATTAAGCCACTGGTAAAACAACATAACAAAACTTATATATATATATACTGTATATTGTGTGGTAAAAACCTTTGAATGGCATCAAAGGAGAAAGATTTTTTTAGTAACACGTGGTGTAGTTCCGACATCTACCAGCAGGGAGGATGCCTAGATGGAGAAGATTAATTATTTCTTCTGCTGAACACAAAGGAAGACATTTTGAAGAATATGATTAACTGAACAGTTCATGGACCCCCATACTTCCATACTATGGAAGTCAATGGGGTCCATGAACTGTTCAGTTAATCATATTCTTCAAAATGTCTTCCTTTGTGTTCAGCAGAAGAACTAAACGAAGAACTTGAGGGTGAGTAAATGATGACTGAATTTTCTATTTTGGTTTGAACTCTTTAAGTACACAAACCCACACAGGCGTGCACACACCCAAACACATGCATATGCATGTGAATCCGTGGCACCCCCAAGGATTCTTTCCCTCAGGACGCCTGATGATGTAATTCTCATTAGTCATAATGATTGACAGGTAAGAGGGAGTTTGGGATGAGTGACAATCACTCGTTTCCCCCGGTTCAGTTTCGCCTCACGTGTACAACCCCCCCTCCCAAACCTTCTAACAGGACATCGCCCATCTGGGTAGGGGGTGGATGCCAGTCCCAATTCATCCATCAGTCATTGAAGAGGAGAGTTAGGGGGTCCTTTCAGTCCAGTGAGAGAGGGTGAGAAAAAGGTCATCTGCTTCTGACTTACAAAATGAGACATGATCCAAAAGCCTGACATGTGGCTGACAGAAGACTGGGGAAGGATGAATACAACACCAAGCATGAAATATCTTCCTAAATATTTTGAGAAGAATGTAAGGGATATTCTGTTGCATCTGGTTCACTGATAAACTATTACTTTGAGGAAAGTGTTTTTGATATTTGAAGAAATAATGCAATCCAGAAGTTTCTATGGCCCCATGTCGTCTGTACAGAATTGTCATGCATACTATTTCTATTGTACATTTTCCAAGCATGTTACAAAATTGACTAAATGTGGTGGGTTTACGGTTAGGGGACAGATTATACAGTTTGTACAGTTTAAAAATCATTTTGTCTATGGAAAATGTGTGTGTGTGTGTGTGTGTGTGTGTGTGTGTGTGTGTGTGTGTGTGTGTGTGTGTGTGTGTGTGTGTGTGTGTGTGTGTGTGTGTGTGTGTGTGTGTGTGTGTGTGTGTGTGTGTGTGTGTGTGTGTGTGTGTGTGTGTGTGCCTAACTATATTTTGGTGACAACTTTTTACCCTGAAGTGACCAAACCTTGACAAAATCTTCAATTTCAATGTATAAATCTGGTATAAAAATAAAGTAATTAAATGTTTTTAAGAATGTAAAAATGCTGAAAGTTTTGTGTGATAGGTAGGGTTAGTGTAAGGGGAGAGAAAATATAGTTTGTACAGTATAAAAACCATGGAATGCCTCCATTTAGATAGCTAGTAAACGTGTGTATGTGTGTTTGTGTGTGTGGGGGGAGGGATAGTTGGGCTAGTTATCCATCTAGATTGCAGATAAACTAACTGGTATGAACATGATGGACACGGTGAAGGCCTGGCAAACAGACTGCTGTGAGACTCAGCAAGACTCTTTCTCTCACTCATGCACATATGCACATACATCTGTTCCACATTAACACATTAAATGCCTCAAAGGTGTTTGAAAACACTGTGGTGATCAATTTCATCTTGAAATAATCTGTGGTTTCGATTGTGCCAAATTCTAATTTATAGTGTGTACGCATCAGAGAGATTTACTTCGGAAAAGACACCAGAGAGTCTCTTAGCATCTACAGGTTAGAAAGTCTCATCGCATTGAGTCACACCATCGCATCTTAAATATAAACTCATACAGTGTGTGAATGTCCTTACAGATTGCTTCACACATCATAGTTTGACAGGTAGTGTTCCCTAAAGAGTCGGTGACACCATTTGTCAAATGTCAGATTCTAGCATGAGTTATGAAGGCCACCTAAAGCTATGTGACATTCAGTGCTTATGGCCCTTTATGGTTGCTATGGGAAGTAGGAAGAACAATGCAACTGGACGACAGCAATCTGTCATAGGGGTTAACGTAAAGGACCAGAAAGAGGATCCGAAGATTTCACACCCATCATCAGTAATAAGAAACAATGTGTTGTGAGTGGTCATTAATCAAAATCACATCTAACTGCTCTCTGTCAATTCATCAGTCCAACCGTCCATCCCGCATCCATCAAACTCACTTTCGCTCTCCAAAACTTCACCTCCCTTATGTGTTGCACTGTCCACAAATAGTTATTGAATTTGACAGAATATTAGGCACAATGCTGTATCACCTCCCACTGATCTCACATTCATCATTGTCAGCTCTGCTAAACACACACGCTTGTCAATGATGTGATAGTGGAACTCCTACACACGAAGAAAAAAAAACATTTGGATGAAATGAGTGACAATTTCACATGTCAAGAGAAATTACAAGACAGACCTCCATGCACCAACAGAGCTTTTTTTTTCTATATGTGTGTGTGTGTGTGTGTGTGTGTGTGTGTGTGTGTGTGTGTGTGTGTGTGTGTGTGTGTGTGTGTGTGTGTGTGTGTGTGTGTGTGTGTGTGTGTGTGTGTGTTTGTGAAATGGTGTTTCACGTGATGAATGAGGAGTTGATCCATCAGGGCCCCAGACAGTCCAGACAGGCCCACATGCTGAGACCCACATTCTCACTGACCACCCTCAGAGAGGCGGGCCACGGTATTGACAGGAAATGACCTCAGCAGAAACCCTCTCAATTATGGTCATATCCATTATATTAGGCTTTTATAGCATGGCATCATCACTCCAAACAAAACAACAGATGCACTTTAGTCAGACCAGCTACTGTTGTCAAAACAGATGGTCTAAGACATTTATCCTTTTTGATAGACTATTAAAGACAATGCTTACTGTCAATACTTAAAATATTAAGACATAAATGCATGTTTTCTGATATGTTAATAGAATCACATGATAAATGTGGATAAAACATCACAGCACGTGGTGTTTCAATGGCGTTTTCTTCTCTCTGAGCCTAAAACACACATATAATCTATTGGAACAATCAGTGAGATGGTCAGAAAACAATTGGAAAACCATTAGAGAGGAAATGAGGTCAATACCCTGTTTTTTCTATCATAATGATGATGGCAATATGATTATGGTATGTGGTTGTTTTGTAGCTTAATAGTGAGGCCGGATGACAGTATATTCTGTTCAGTCAAGCATGATCACTCCCATCTGCTAGTGTGTGATTACTGTTTTACACTTCCACATTATCTCATTTTCAAAACCGCCCAAATCTCTCACACACCTGTAATTGTTGCAGATAATGTGCCTTGTTTGAATATTTTACTGTAACTTTAGGAACTTTGGAGTTGGATTTCTTATATTTTCATAGTCCTCTTCCTACTATTGTCTCTTCATATTACTGTTCTCCTGTCACTTTCTTCATAAACTTTTGAGTAGTGTCTTTGTTCATAAGTGGGCCGCCTCCAGCACTCCTGCGGGGAACTACCGGGAGCGAACACTGATCGTTTCCTCCATTATCCAAGAATTCCATTCCCATCTAATTGAGTCGGGTTCAGAAACCATCACAGGCCATGTAGGATATGTTTACCCCCAACTCTATCACTTCTTCAAAAATGCCCCTGTGCGGGAGACGTCATGCCAGCCAACAGCCAACTGATCACTTCCATATGCGCATGTTGTCAGGTTGGACCCAGACGTGCCCCTTTCCTTCTGACTTGTGTACATAGATACTTCCACACACACACACATACACATACACACTCCTCATCCCCCTTTCACCACACGCCAATGGAAATAAGAGGACTCTGGGAGCTCCCTCTGCACTTCATACTCTCCTACTACAGATGAAGGCTATTTAGGAGAGCCTCAACAGTTGAAGGCTGCCTTGTGGCTGAGGTCATTATCGTGGATGTTTTGCTTCCATAATTGAGATTATCAAGTATGTACAGTGGATATTAACCAAAAGAAACTTTATCTGCCACCTCAGCCCTAAGTCTTAATCCAGGACGGTCTTCTAGGCATTTTGTTCCCACGACAAAACACCAATATTCCCTGTGCAAACAAACGGAGAGGCCTTCGCCTGCTTCTGCTCAAGCTCCCCTTGACGGCAAATAATCACCACCATACACCTCACCCTTAATCAAAACACCCCTACAGACTGACAATGGTAGATCCCCGCTTGCTTAGAGGACACCCCACTACTCTCCAGGCTTTGAGAAAAAAAGTCAACGGTGTGGGGAGCAGGACTGAGGATTATCAAAGCAGACTGAGAGAATTCCATGTGTTGGTTTTAGAGAAGGACCGGCGACTCGTCTGTGTTGAGAAACCACGGCACACCCTTCTGATAATTCCAGCATTTTTTACATTCAGATGAAACCGAGATTGAGGGCATGGAAACAAAGATGCATATCCTCCAGGCCACCAAATCCACCTGTAATTATGAACGTTTGTATGAAGAAAATCCCCACCCAACAGTTCATTCTTTTCTCAAGCGTATCTGCACAGCAGCACCTCTTTTGGCCTCTTGACTTCACTCTTATGCAGCAGACATAAATTTCAAGGTTTATCACTGTCAGATTATGATTATGAGGAAATCTTGGGAAGCAGCCACCACCACAGCCTTTCATCTAACCATTTGACCATGTTGTGCCTGAGTTATATTCTGACTGAGAATAGCAAGGAAAAGACCCTTTTATTTTGAGCTCTTGCGTCAGCAGTCGCAAAGTACCCTGGCATGATTTGTGAAGCTCTGTCTGGAAACAACCAAAGACGTTGCTGGCCCGCAGACAGCTGAGATTAACTTTAGAGTCTAAAATTATACTGGAGCACACCCAATGCTACCTTATCAAACTGAAGTTTGAAACTGAGTATACAAACTGTATAAAGTCATAAAGTCAACTGTGCTCCAATAAAAGTGACTGACCTGGATTATGCCCTCCTAATGAATCATCTCAGTTTTGGAGGAATCTCATATCATGTGGAGACTTCATACGATGGAGATCATTCAAATTGGCTCAGAGTATCAGAGGTGAAAGCCAGTCACTTGTTACGGTCCTTAATACCAGACCTTCACCACAGTTCAGTGGTCTGGCAATCGCCTCCATATTGAGGAATCAACTCATCTGGACTTACTCTGCATACAGTGATACAACATCTTTGAATCCAGTGGGGGATAAGGTTTCAGAGAGCTCATTTGCAAGAGAGGTTCCACTGCCAAGAGAGAAAGTAGTTGAGTCGGATGCTGAAGCCAACAATGATTTTAATAGGAAACATCCGTATATGCCAGCCGTTCACCAACATTACACTAATTGCCCTGTTTTGAAATCATTGTCTTGAGCAATACTGCGATTAGGAAGGCAGAGAAAGAGAGTGCGGAAGCTTGTGCAGAATCACAAATGTGAGTTCTTAGTCGGGGAGAGAAGCTGTGTCTCCGAAGCATGCAGGATGATGTGGGAGAGAAATACACTGACTGGAGGGGTGCTGAAAGAAGCAGAGGGAAACAAAGTTAGGGAGAGTTGATGAAATCTTGAAGATAAAGAAAGGCCAAACTTACGTTTGGGTCAGTAAGTGTACCTTAGTGGCTTTGGACGTTCTGTGCAACCCAGTCTGCATTCGCTCAGCCGGGATCCAAGTCCTCTAAATCAGTCGGCGGTTTGGGATCTCACATCATTACCATTTTGAACAGCCTATAAAAGAATTTGAAATGGATGTCTTGAGAATAATAAAGAGCAAAGGGAAACAAATGCCATCAAGGAAAAAAAGCTGTGAAAGAGTCCAACATATAAAAGCCCTTTTACATGAAGATGTGAAAAAGATGTGAAGACTAGGTTGGAAAGATACTTGTGAGGTTAAGTAGTCAACCAAAGACAAGGTTAAGACCCCAAAAACCATCTCAGATGATGTCATTCTCCAGTGTCCTCTCACCTTGTGAAGTTTCATGGTCCAGAAATGGCGTATTGACGTTCTGTAGTGCTGAAGCCGGATCTGGGGCTCTGTTATCCCTGACTCCAACCAGAGTCCTCACTTCTCCCCAGGTGTGTGGCAGAAGAACTGAGGGTTTTGGACTCGTCATATGGTTCTTATCCTTCTATTTGCCATTAGCATTGGACTGCAGCCCTGACACTTACTCTCTGATCTACAGTTGATCCGGCTCCAAAGGCCGTAGGGGCTTAAGAGCAGAATATGGGCTTTGCCTGGTAATAAGTTTGATGGTGTGGGGGGTCCACTATAACAGTTCTTCCTTACCTGCAAGCTCCTCATAATAAAGGTGCAAATGAGGACAAATTGCAGATCACCATGCAAAGGAAGAATGCACTGTTTTCCCTTGATCACCTGATTTCTCCGAAATAACATCTTTCCAGATGATAACCTTTTTCACAGGAAAAAAACTAAACATTTAGAACCACTGAGAACCTCTCAAACTTATTCAGGTCAATTAATCGATTAGGGGTGCGTTTCCTATACAACGACGTAACCCACTGCATAACTACCATTATACAATGCATGTGTTGAAGTAATCAACTAGCTAGTCACGACTGTTTCCCGAAACCATACTGTCGCAAATTTGTCGTTCAGCCACGTTGGTTAATGACGTCACGCAGGTGGTGGAGTAATAACTTATTTTAATGAATCTGTTTGAGATTGAATTAATGCTGCATATTTTGCTACATGGCATCATACGCGCTCTTCAAAAACAGTGCTTTAAATCTCTTGACAAACTAAAAGACGTAAATGATGTTTGTATTAGTGCTGGGCAAAGATTAATCACGATTAATCGCAACCAAAATAAAAGTTTGTGTTTACATAATATATGTGTGTGTACTGTGTATAATTATTTTGTATATATAAATACACACATATGCATGTATATATTTAATAAATATTTGCATATACACTGTATATATATTTATACATACATTATATTATATATAAATATACATATATATATATATATATATATATATATATATATATATATATATATATATATATAAAACACATTTTTCTTAAATATATTCATGCATGTCTGTGTATTTACAAAATCATTATACACAGTACACACACATATATTATGTAAACACAAACTTTTTACGAAGTCGCGATTAATCTTTTCCCAACACTAGTTTGTATATATATTTTAAATAAAAGATATAGATTGTACCGAATGTCAGCTTGCTTATTTTGCTCACAACAAGGATTTATTAAGTCCACATGTCATGCAAACAAGAAACTATGTTTCTAACCACAGGTTGAGAGCTCTCATTACACAAGTTTGCGATACTATTCGTGAATGTACGTTGGAACTATGGCTTTTGGAGATAGACCCGTTGAACAATGCTGATAACTTGCGACCATAGTTGGCTGGCGATGCTTTCGGGGACATCCCCCTGATCACTTCTACAGTCTAAAAAATGCTGGGTTGTTTTAACCCAATGTTGGGTCAAATATGGACAAACCCAGCCATTGGGTTACATTTTTAAATTGCATTTTTGATCCAAAGTTTGAGTTTGTCCATATTTGACCCATCATTGGGTTAAAATATGGACAAACCCAAACTTTTTGAATTATCCCTTTAACATGAGTAAGTATTCACTCTAAAAAATGCTGGGTTGTTTTAACCCAATGTTTGGGTTTGTCCATATTTGACCCAACATTGGGTTAAAACAACCCAGCATTTTTTAGTGTATGAATCGGTTGAAATTAACAATTTGTTTACAAAATCGGACATCAGTAAAATGCATGAATACAAGTGCACAAAGAGGACTGAGCAACACTAGGTGAAAAGAAAGAAAATGTGAATTACCTCAAATGTCTGAATATCAGAATGGTAGAGAGTTATTGGCGTGTTCAGGGTTAAAGGGCAGTTCCCACAGGGCTGGGGCTGATAAAGCCATCTGACAGCATCTTGGATGAGGGAAGTACATCTGCTTCACATTTCCACCATGTCAGAACCCATACTATCTTTGCTTTGGCTTGTTTGCAAATCATTGGCTCAATCATATTTCTATTGTTGTAATGACATTTAATGGCATGTAACTACATCTGTACTAATGCTTTGACTTTATACTAGTGTCATCAGTTCTTCTATTGAGACCACCATTCATTTGAAGCTAATAGAGCAGCATGAATACGATACACATGAGGTTTACCATCTAAAATACAGATAATTATGCTAAGGTCTGAACACCCTGCATGCCTTTCAGGATGATTCATCATTCACTTACAACTCTATTGTGAGAATAATTTTTTGGCTGCCCTCTTGTGCTGAATGTTTTATATCTTAAAAGGTCCTTAACAGTAGTGAATGTATTGACAAACTGACCAGTAGTGACACTGTGTTCTGCTATTTTCTCAGGTCCTCTATGTGCCAGGCTGTTCTGTACGTAATTGCTAAAATAGACTTGACTGCCCCTTGCTGCTGTTGTGCGTCAGACTGCCTCTGCAACCTCAATGGTTTTGGACGCTGTTGGCTGAGCCCATATGGAGCCACTTCACACAAGTTTTAGCCTAAGCCAGATCTATGCTCAGAAGACACAGCACCGCCCCAGCCACAGACATGTAACTGAGTTGGCGTCCTAGTAATGGTCTGCTGGCTACCGCCACACCGTTGCCAAGAAGTCATTGTAAAGCACTACAACTCAGACCATGTTTAGGATCATTTATTAATTATTTTCAAACTCTTGGGAGATTTCCTGTTGTGGTGATAGCAATTGGAGTAACAGAGAAGTTGGGACTGGCTTTTTGAAACATTAACTATTGCAGTTTCTCAGTTCAGTGAAATTTGTGAATGTGCAAAGTCACATTTTAAAAATAGGACATGATGTCATTGCACTTTACCAAACAACTCTAAGGCACTCCCTAATGTGTAATTTATTTCTGTGATGTTGTTTGCCTTAAAAGGATTAGTTCACTTTCAAAAAAAAAAATCCTGATAATTTACCCTATGTCATCCAAGATATCCATGTCTTTCTTTCTTCAGTCGAAAAGAAATTGAGGTTTTTGAGGAAAACATTCCAGGATTTTTCTCCATTTAATGGACGGCAATGGCAACCAAATATTCCAACGCTCAAAGAAGGTTAATATGTCCGGCTCAATGCAGCTTCAAATACTCTAGACAATCCCAGTCAAGAAATAAGGGTCTTATCCAGCAAAACGATCGGTTATTTTCACAAAAAAATAAAAATAAATGATATACTTTTTAACCACAAATGCCCGTCGTGTACCATCTCTGAGATGCACCACGCATTGCGTCATCACTTTGGAAAGGTCATGTGTCACGTCATCTGTCTCTAAGTTATTTGTCTGTGTACTCCAGTTCAAAAAGGTGGGGAAGAGCGAAAAACTCCATCTCATTTTCTCCTCCAACTTCAAAATCGTCCGACATCTTTGTGTAAATTATTATAATTTTTTTCCGTGACCTTTCCAACGTGATGACGTAATACGTGGCACATCTCAGAGATAGTACAAGACGGCCATTTGTGGTTAAAAGTATATATATATATTATTATTATTATTTATTTTTTTTAATGACGGATCGTTTCGCTAGATAAGACCCATATTTCTCGACTGGGATCGTGTAAAGACTTTGAAGCTGTATTGAGACGGACATTTTAAACTTCTTTGAACATTGGTATAGTTGGTTGCCATTGAAGTCCATTCTGTGTAGAAAAACCCTGGAATGTTTTCCTCAAAAACCTAAATTTCTTTTCGACTGAAGAAAGAAAGACATGGACATCTTGGATGACATCGGGGTGAGTAAATTATCAGCAAAAAAATGTTTGAAAGTGAACTAATCCTTTAAGAGGAAATGATTCTGTGAAAATTATTAACTGGCGTTTTTGCGTAAACACATTCATTTGCAACAAATTTGTATGCACACTCTGATAAGCACAAGTAGGAAACCTAGTATTACACTCCACTGCATAGTAAACAAATTCCTACTTCCTGGTCACCTGAGCTTCTGAAATGTGCAGTATGCCCCATGGTTCAGCTAAAAATTGACATTTTGCCATCATTTACTCACCCTCATGTTGTTCCAAACCTGTATGAGTTTCTTTCTTCTGTTGAACACAAAACAAGATATTTTAAAGAATGTTGGCAATTAAACAGTTGACAGTAGCCATTGACTTCCATGGTAGGGCAAAAATACTATGGAAGTCAGTGGCTACTGTCAACTGTCTTTTGTGTTCAACCGAAGAAAGAAACTCATATATGTTTGGAACAACATGAGGGTGAGTACTTTTCATCTGTGGGTGGGCTTTAAGTCCTGCCTGTACAAATAATCAATATTTGTCAATAACTTTTTCCGTCCTCCATGTTTACGGCTCTAGCATGTAGCAGTGCGGTGCATGACAGGCCTCTTGGCTGAATCCAATGTCTTGGCCACTGTCTCTGTTTTTATAGGCTGATTAAGTCATGCTTTTGTTTCCAGGGTCACCAAGACATTTCCCATAATCCCAACACGAGGCTTAGCTAACGAGGTAACGACGGAAACACTCTGACGCGTACGCTTAGCGTGCGTCCAGACTGAGCATAGGTCCGTTGTGCAAGAATCAGGCAAATCCAGCTCTCTCGGGATGTGTTCTCGCCACTTTGGTCTCTGCAGTGTGCTTAAGGAGGCTTGTGTGTCCACTCAAGTGGAGAACATCGTAAAACATGGCTAAAGCGGTGTAAGAACAGTGGAAACCATCGTAGTCCCTTACCAATAGCTAAGCACCAATGTAAAGCAACCCAAAGTACTCCACCCCAAAATCGGGTTCCATATTTTAGCAAAACATCTAATTTCATGGGTGGGTGGGAAGGGGGTGTGTGAGTGTGTGTGCATATGGCAGTTTAGATGCATTAGCTGTCATATTTTCCTCTCTTGGAGAAAACAACTCTATTTGTGCGACGGGGCAGGAGCAAAGTGTACCTTTTCTTCAGGAGTCTGTGTGGTGTGACGCTCCACAAACCACACAGTTGTCATCACTTCCTGGCACTTCACCTAGAGCTCTTCCAAGCCCACTTTCCCAACACGCCTTGTCCAATGCTTGCCACTGCCCTTGATTGAACGCAAAAACCATTATGGCCAGGGTTTGGCAGAAAGACTTTAGAATAGGGAGTCTTGGGAAATGGCAAATCAAATCAGCCTGGCAGCCGCTACTCTGCCACTTCCCATACAGTAAGCATTCGCCCCCTCACCCAACACATACCCAGTCAAAACAGTGAGCTCAAAGCTTGGCGTAGGTGTCCGTGGGTACGGGACTCCCTTAGAAGTGTCAGGCTCGTCCACTGGGCTCAAGCAGCAGAACTGAAACCCAGAGTATGGCCAGGGCCCGGCCCACTCTTTCCATTGCCACCACTCAACGCAGAGGATGTTAAAAACAAGTTGATCGCTGGAGAAAACAAACTGCACAGAGACGCATTGTTCACGGGCTCGCTCTGTCATGAAGGAAAGGTCTGGGAAATAGGAGCTGTCTCCATTGAGGTTCCACTGTTAGCGCACATGATGCAAGCAGGCCAGATTCCACAGCATTGATAACATCGTTGATTAAGAGCACTAGGAGGACCTGAGGAAAAACAAGCCGTTCTTACACTAACTAGGCAGCTTTGCTATTATTTGTTCAAGCTGATGATGCACTTTCGGCAACAAAACACTTCATTTAACACATCCCTCGTTTAAAGCACGCTGATTCAACAAATTTGAGATAACTTGAATTTATGTTAGTGTTTTTAAAAAATTAATTTCAAATCATTGCTTAGTGTGTAGTCTGTGTACATACAAAAGAAAAAGCAGGGGTTCAAATTTGGGGGAATTATTTTTTTTTTTTGCAAGTCCCTAATAAATACTCATTCCCATTTGCTCTACTTGTTATGCCTATAGTCAAACTACAATGCAATACACTGATTAAAGTCGAACAATCCCTAAATTTGCTGCCAGCTATGATTTTCAGGCCAAAGACAAATTACTATAGTTTGCTGGGAGCAAGCAGATCTGTTCACATGACTGCTGCATTAGTTCTACTCCAAATTAGCTCTTTAATATAATATGTTCAGTACATCATATACATATGATTTTTATAAATGCAATTGGGATTGGGAATCATCTCTCGAATGCATTTCCTCTCATGTACTAAACACGGTAGTCTATCAGAACGATAGATACACTAAGAAATGTAATTATGTTACACACCCAAACATTCATATTCAACCGCATAATTCGTATAATATACATTACATATAACGTAAGGCGAATTTGTGGTGAGCAGTATCACATGTAACTCAGACGCTGGTGGCTTCATTCGCCATAATAAGCTTCTCTTATACATTTTGTTCCCCTCTTACTCTATTATTACCTAATTATGCCAATTATTCCCCTCCCAAAAATGACAACTTGTGACCACTACTGCGCAAATCCCAAGCAAATTCTTTATACCACTTGTTTGATTTGGTTTGATCTCCAGTTTTGACATTTCACAAAACCATTGGTTTGCATATGGATTTTCACAGAGGTCTTGTGGAAATCCCCCCATCTGTCTGTCAGACTGTGTGTATAAATGATTGAGTAGCATGGCGGCCAATGGCAAATTCAAAAGCTCTAGATACATGTACGTGTGGGTGGATGGCAGTGCAGATACATTTGGCAATGTCTCTCTTTTTGGCACAAAATGCAGTGCCAGACTGTATCTTAGTCCTACACTCTCTCACACCTGCAAATACTGGAAACAAAAAGCCTGACGTCACAAGGTTGCAACGGAGAATAAGAAACATCCGTGTTTCAAGGCTACCTTATCTCATCACGGACAAAATCACTGTAAACACTCCTACATCTGCAGCTTACCTGGGCAGTTCAAATGTATTTATTTATTTATATCATTTATTTTTTTTTATTTTTTTTTTTATAAATAAATGTGTGTGTGTGTGTGTGTGTGTGTGTGTGTGTGTGTGTGTGTGTGTGTGTGTGCGTGCGTGCGTGCGTGCGCGTGCGTGCGCGTGCGTGCGTGTGTGTGTGTGTGTGTGTGTGTGTGTGTGTGTGTGTGTGTGTGAAATTATGAAATTAAATAAAATGACAAAATTAAATAGTAAAATAATTAAAAATAAAACAAATATAAATAATAAGAACAAAATAAATAAAAAAACTAGTAAAGTAAAAAAAAATGATTAAAAGAAAATATAAAATATAATAAAAAATAAATAATTATAAAATGAAAATGATAAAAAATTAAATCAAATATAAACAAAATAAAATATTTGAAATATGTGAATTACCCGAGTCTGTGTGTCTCTTAAAAGTGCCTCTGTAAGTTTATCTGCTCCAAGAACAGCGCGATTATAACCTCGCTAATAATAATAATAATAATAATTCATACGCTTCGATACGAAGCCTCGCTAATGATAAATATCATGTAGCTTTTAAGATGATAAACTATTTCACTGATAAAATAATCAAAGCAGCGCTTACAACACGTTTCTGTGCGAGTGTGTGTCCATATTGTACTATGTGTGTGTGTGTGTTTGAGCGGAAGAAAGCAATGTGCTTTCCGTACATAATAAAAACGTAATTTTGTGGAACATGGAAATAATTTGTCGTTTTTATCCTACTGTTTCCTATATTTATTTGCTTGGTCAGTGTCATTGTGGGTTTTGGTTCTTTTGTTGTTGTTGTTGTGGGCTGTAAAAACCTTTGAAATAACCGAAATCATTTGGCGAAGTGATATGGAGCTGTAATGTGGTCGAGACCTGCCGGAACTACTTTAGCCGTGCGTTTCCCTGAAAATAACTGCACACCTTATAACGTTCATCAACCAATCAGATTCAAGCATTCAACAGCCCCGTTGTATAAAATAAGATAACCATTGAAAAGCTCATGAGCTATTGATGTTTTTACATTATTGTCTTTTGCATCTCATGTACATGTGGAACAGTGGGGGATTATATGCTGTGGTTGTGATCTGGAGCTGTTTTTCAGTCTCAGTCCATCTCTTTTGCCAAACCACTTAGAGCAAGCAGCGCAGAGTGAGTAAGTGAGATGTGACGCAACAGCCAAAGACGTCAGTGTGCACGGGTACATACTGTAGACGACAACTACACAATATCACAGAACTCCTCACACAGACAACCAAGCTCAAGATGGATTGCTGTGAATGCAGAGACTTGCGTTTTCAGTAATCACACCTGACCACATTCAAGAGAAAGTGTAAATGCTAGTGTGTTTCATTATCTACATGCAGTACAACTAAGTGATAACAGACCTTGCCCTACAAATAATCATTTTCCGCTATACGGTTACTATGACGGGCTGTAAATTTCCCGACGTCGCTCGATTTTCTGAACATGAATATCCCATGGATTACGCGACTGGAATACACCTCTCGTTTCTCTCCTTAAATCCTCACTGGCGTCTCTTTCTCAGTCTGTATTCGCAGGGGAGCTTTAAAATGTCTATATCCCCCTTTCACCTCTAATCTGCATTATCATCCTTTACCGTGGAAAATGCAATTGGCCAGATACCTTATTTTTTTTAAAAATCTAAAAAAATCAAAATGACAGAAAACGTGTTTTAAAACTTGATAAATGACGGAAATGTTCGGTTAACACGACCTCTGAAGTAATACGTAAGTGCTGTTTTCCATTTTGCATGTTCGAAGCGCATGTCAAGGCCAGATGTAAAGGAGGCCGCTGAGACAAGTATGGGTTTGGAGATTTTGACTACTAACAGAATTAACTGAGGCTTTTATTGTTGTACTTATACACACACGGTGTTGCCAAGAGGTTCATTCAGTGCTGTCAATAAACAAACTCAATTGTAACTGATTATGAACTTAAGCACTCCACTTCTTCATACTGTCTTTTTTCCCCTCTCTCGGTTGCTTTTCTCTTGGACGAAGACGAGGGACAGAAGGCAGATGGAAAAGTGCCCCTTTTTAAAGTGTATTCTCAAACTGCACTCCAAATTGGTTTTCTTGGACAGTGCTTCCCAGTGCATGTGTGAACATTAAACATCAGTGGCAGGCCGGCTCTGATCCACTGGCACTGCTTGTCACTCCCAGCGCTGGCAGGCCTGAGCGTCCCAATCAAGACGCGGTTCTTTTGGACCGCTCTCCCATGTGCGGTTAACCCAACGTTCCCTGGGCAACGCGCTTCTCGGCGGACACACTGCCAATCTCCCATGCCATTGCATAAGCTTTCCAATGCTCTGACGCAGACATGAACGCTAAATATGCGCTTCTTCTCTGACTTCCTCCGCCATGATCCCTGCTCTGTCATTCATGCGCTCTCAACCACAGACGTTAATTGATCGTCGAATTAAGCAAATAAGTTTGGGTGAAGACCTTTCTTATAAGAAAAAATAATTACCAAAATTCTGAATCTGGACACTTATGGTTAAACTAACTAGTCAAAACAATAACCTCCCTTCAAGTCAAGTCATCTTCATTTATACAGCGCTTTTAACAATGTAGATTGTTTCAAAGCGGCTTTACAGAGATAAACGGATAATTTAAGGTAACAGATTGTTATGCGCATTTGAATTTGTAATTCCCTACAAACCAAGCCTCAACAAACTACTTGTCTGGCCTTAAAAAAATGTATACATAATTTGATCACTTCGGGGTGGATACGCAAAACTGAAAATTATCCCGATAACGCTTTATCTAAAGGGATCCTTCACATGGGAGAGACTGGTTGGCACTAGTTAGCACTTCAAGACAGCCATGACATATAAATCAACAAACAATTTGGAAAAAAAACAACCTGAGCCAAACCAACCATGCAAACCAAGGTGGCTAATCTAAACCTCGACCTCACTCGTACGAATTTGTAAGATTTTTGCTAAATCGTTACATATTTTACGAGTTGCCCGATTCTTATGAATTTGTACGAATGACCTACTCCTGACCCCGCCCCTAAACCTACCCATCACTGGGGGTTAGACAAATCGTACGAATTCATATGAGTGAGGTCATACAAATTTGTACGAATTAGCCACCTCGTACGAATTCGTACAAATTGGTTGTGAGATAGAGTCATTATTTACTTTGTGTCCCTCCAAATCCATTTTTCTCTCCAGCTTGCATGGATCGCACACAAACTTCAACATTATTTTATTTTTCAAATTATTTATTATATCTATTTGTGTTCTATTGAAGAAAGCAAGTCATATGGGTTCAGAATCACATGGTAAATGGTGAACTTGTATTTTTGGGTGACTGTCCCTTTAAGAAGCAGCCAAAGCTACAGATTTTTTAAAGAAGATGCTAATCAGTCCCAAAGAGAGAAGGACAGGGAAAGAGGGAGGATAAGGAGTGCTATAATGAGAAGAGAACGGGTAAAGCCATACGAGCCCACAGTGCAGTCGGGGTTAAAAGAGTTAGAAAAACAGCGTGGCCCGGACTCTGTGTGAACCGACTCTAGGTGAGTGTCCTTATTAAAGCCTGGTGAGCGTCAGATCCTGGCAGCTGTCCAACACAACAACACGTATTCTGATGCTCGTCGGGAAGAAAAAAAACAGAAGTGAGAATGCAATTACAGCAGGAATTTTTCAATTTTTGGCTGTCTGGGATTCAGGATTCTGCTGTGGAGTGTGAGATTAACAACAGTGCTAGTTTGAGGTTCAGTTCTGCTGTAACACTCAGAAAATCTCAATAGATATGTTTTCGTCGAACTATTTTAATGAAAATTTTCGGATATATCATTCAAATATTATGAATGGAAATAAATACATTTTAAAAATGTGCATGAACACGTATGTGCTCAATTGAGCATATATATATTTTTTAATCCAATAAGTATGCATAAACTATGATGGAAGCACATTAACCGACTAAATCCCTCGATGTGCAACAAAAGAAAGTTGTGACAACGGTGAACTGGTTTGGGGCATGATGGGACGGCATGATGTCATTGCACAGAATCTTTGGACATTCTGAAATGCCTGTTAACAAAATGATTTGGTAAAATGATCTTCCACAACCGCGTCACGTGATTGCGTTCCCAAACACCATGAATCTGCCTTTGACTGCAAACTCTGAGGCACAATCATTTATGATATAAAAGAGCACTCTAAAAAATGCTGGGTTGCTTCAACCCAATTTTAGGTCAAATATGGACAAACCCAGCCTGGCAAGCCAGACTGACATCAAGATGTTTAGTCTGGCAACTCTCCATAGACGCGGCTTAATCCGAGGGGCGGGATAAACGGTTGTCTCTCAAAATCCCTCTGCACGAAATAGGATAGCGCTACAACCAACCAGAGCAACGAAGAAGGTGACGTAGTCAGAGCGGCAAAGATCCGGTCCAGCAAAACTCCGAACACTTCTTCCTTTTTTAAGTGCCGTTCTTTGCTCTTTTCTTAAAGAAAAACTTAACTCCAAGTCCTCCAGAGTCGCGGCCAAAGCCGATTCGAAAGACCGCTGTTCTCCCTCCGCAGCCGCCATTCTCAGCCGTCGCAACTCTGTCGTCATATGTTAAGCCCGCCCCCGCCTACTCTATACGACGCGATTGGCCTGACCCAATTTAGGTTTTTGCAGCTAGAAGGTCTATGGAGAGTTGCTAGACTGCCCTGGCTGCAAAATACATTTATGGGACGCTATGGGTGCGTCTAGATCTCTAGGCTAGGACAAACCCACTCGTTGGGTTACATTTTTTAATTACATTTTTAACCCAATGTTTGGGTTTGTCTATATTTGACCCAAAATTGTGTTGAAACAACCCAGCATTTTTTAGAGGGAACGAGAACCGGTCATCTCTTCCTCTTTACTATTAGTCATAGCACAAAATAAACATGACTGAACATCAGAAGGAATGTAGAAAGATATACAGTAGGATTTACTAAAAGGTATAGTTTCTCATGTAATAATGCAAGCAGTGTTTCAGCTGCAGAAATACTTCAATAAAAGAGCTTGTGAACAATATGAAATGTTGCATTTACCTCAGAAAAGCCATTTTATCTCCATAAACTTCATTATATTTTTACTTAACCTGTTAGTGATGTACTGTATTTTTGAATAAATATCTTATGAAAACAGGTTATGACAGACAAAAGTATAGAAAAAAATATATCATTTAAAGAGTTGATCCGAAACTGCCTAATGCAATTTAAATGTTTGTATAAAACTCCGTTTTTGAGTGTTGATCATTATATCTAAAAAATAATAATAAATAATAATAGTTTGGACTATTAACCAACTGACAGGGTTCCCAGTTTAGTTTACAGCATTAGTTAAGATATTGTTTTCCTTGGCATTTACATACAAACGAATCGATATTGAATTGAATCTAGATCAGAATCTGACAACAGCTTGTGATTCAAAATCAAATTGAATCATCAAATCTGTTACAATACCCACAATATATATCATTTATTAACATATTATAAACATAATGAGAAGTTAAAGGTGGGTTTTTTATTATTATTATTGAATGGCACTCAAAATGATGCTATACCTTACATATTACCTTCCATATACCTTCTGGTTGGAGATACAGGGTTACATTATGCAAGTATAACCGATATAAATATTAATTTTTACCGCTGTCTATTAAATTAATTAATTTAGAGCAACTGCAGCAGGAAGATAAATAATGTCAATAGAGGGTACAAGAGGCAGGAACTGAGGGCTGTGATGTGATATATGATATGTTTTTGATGATGTAGGATTTTGGGATTTGAAATGTGTTTTACTTTTTATTTTCATTTTTTATGTAGTATGTTATATGTGTTATGTCTTGATGTGGCAGCAGTTTTACCTAATCCAAAACAAATTTCTCCTAAGGGAGACAATAAATGCTACCTTGACCTTGACCTTGACCTTGATATATCATAGGCATCTTGACACTGTGACAACACTTCAGTAAACCACAAACATCTCTTTCCTGATCAGAAGACATTGAGTCACTCTTTGTCTGTGTGTCATGCATTTACATTAGCCAGGTGGAAACCAGCATTCTCACAATACATAACATTTACAAGAATTTTAAATGCACTTTACAGCATCCATCTAACATAATTAGCATTGGCATTTTTTACTTCCTGAGGGATCCAAGCAGTCGACAAGGACACTACGGCGGGACGGGAGATAGCCGACCACTCAGTGCACCGGCTGAACCTCACATGGTGTTTTGGTTACAGCAAACGTGCCTGTCCCATGGAAACCCTCAGATGAGGAGCCATTGGGCCGAGCTCCAACCATGGCTGAACCACAGCTCCCACTTTTCACAGCAAATGAGGAGAAAACCATGCATGCAGCTGTTCCCCGGGAACGGACCGAGGGAAATGGAGGGAGACAGCACTTGTCTTGCAGTAATATAGGACAGATAAAGTTGGTTTTCCGCTCCCCTCACTCCAGGACACCTCTAAAAGTTTCCGAAAGTGCCTCTATGCCCTCGCTGTTGTGAAGAAACGTCATGTTATTTATCCACAGGTGAGGTTCCGCCAAGGATAAAGCACATGGAACAAGAGGAAACCCAAGTTTCCATTTCACGACTTGATCCTCACCTCAACCGCGGCACATGACTTGCGAGAGCTCATAAGTAAGAGCTGGCACGGTTATGCTCCGCTGTGTATATTTCAGGCGCTCATCTGAAAATATACATGGTGATCTTGGCATGTCATTTCTGACCACATATTGACATATTATGGCATGACTGAGGTCAGCGCCTAATCAGATGTGAAGAGGAAGGTTTCTGATTACCGCCGATAGTCCGTTCCTCCAAACGAGGGAGTAATTAGCGAGCGTGTGGCTTTATCGTTCCTATCCCTCGGTGTGTTTATTTCTCTGCAGAGGCATGACTTCCAGTCTCTCCATTCCTCTCTATCTCACTGTCTTGTTTAGGAATCGGATGAAAGCGAGGAGTTGCATTTCATCACGCTCCAAGTCAGACTAAAGCAAACAAACGGAGCGCTTGAGCTTGTATAAACTACTGCCACCACTTTCTGTAGAGGTCTGGGTAGGGTTGCACTAGCAAGTTCTTACTTAAAATTGGAACGTAAAGTCTACACTAGATGCGTAGCTAGTTTCTAACTAACTTTTGGTTGGACCATTTGATCTTAAAGGCTGGAATGCACTGCACGACTTTGCAGTCTGGACAAGTCGACGCTAGTCTGCAGATTAGTTGACCGTTTCCACAGAAAATCGCACAGAGTTTGACGGCACAGACTTGTTCATGCATTCAGAGGATATCAAACATATTTGATATTTTAAGCCAGTTTTAGAACACGTTATTTTCATTTTTCTCACGTCTGCCAGCGACGAGCCACACGTTTCTGTGAAAGTTTGCTGTGTTCAAAATCACTTCAAATCTGGTATGTGTGTGATGCACAGTTTTTCTCTGTAACAGATGCTTAGTGTTACTGCATAGTGTATTCCAGTCTTTAGACAGAACATAGCTAGTAGGTGTCAGTATAGTCACATAATATGACATTTACCTTCATTGATCATTGAGGAACCTTCAATTTCACGAGAAGTTGCAGTGTGTTTGTATTTTGCCTCGCATAACTTATGGTAAAAATAAGCTTCCACTGAAATACAATCCTTAATCATGAAATAACGTGATAAGTATGAAATTATTAGAAACACTGACACAAAAAACAAATGACATTTAATTTATTTGCATAATGTTCTCTGTCCTAAAACTTTAAATGGGTGTAAATGTAAATATAATATACGCAATATTGAATTTTTGACAGGAATAAGTGAAGGATAAATTACGTGGTCAAGGGATTGAACTGTTGTTTAACATTACAACATTTTGTTTGTTCAGCTGACAACGCGTCTTTCCGTAAAAAAAAAAAAAAACTTCCGAAAATTACGTGATCTAGGACCTTTATTGTAAAGATTGTAAATCTAGCCTTGTTTTAAATTCAATATGATATCTATCGATGCAATTCAAACAAACATTTTCATGATTTGTTATCACAACTTTTTATCTTTTGCCAAATCAACTTCGATAACTAATGTGTGAAGATAACATACTATTTTGAGTTTCTGTTTATTAAATCATTCTTCTTCATTGTATTAACTCAATTTTTTTAATTACATCGAACTTAAAAAGCTTTTTTTAAACCAACATTTTTTTTTACAGTGCAAGCATTCCTGGTCGGAGGTTTCCATATTTAGTATATACATAAAGTTATGTTTCAGCTGTAGTTTTAATGGTGCAATGAGAGAATATTTAGTAGTGTGTATTCTGTGTAAACTGGTGCAACCAATCCCTGTTTTTGCTAGTTAACTTTAGTTAACCTCTGCTGGTGGATGCTGTAACTACACTCTGAAGGCAGAAAGTTTATGAACAGGAATGCATTCAGGATTCAAGCACATACCTGAAACCCTCACAATCCAGATTCGGTGCAGTTTGTGTCGCTTTAACCTCAGGAAGTCATAGAAATTCCTTGGCCAACATCGCGACCGGAGTCACCTAAGCCACCTCACCCATAATAACCATGAAAACACTCGCAGTAAGCGGTACCAGACCATATTCAGTCCTGCGTTTCTTACACAGACGAGACGGAGTGGGGTAATATCAGAAAGAGAGATAGGATCTCTGGATCTTTGCTGTGTTTTGACTCCGCTCTAAACACTGGCTCGGGTTTGCATGCTTCTCAGCGGACTTCCTCGCGGTGTTTGTTTGGTCAGCGCACACTACATACCTGCACAAAACACACCGGCCCACATGCCATCTCGAAGATGCTTATCCAGTTCAGGATGGGAGCAAAATATGAGTTCTGTATGTGAAAAGGGGAGCTGTGACGTGAGAAAATCATATGGCTTCTCATAAACTTATGAGAGTTGTGTATGTTAAGTTGGAGAACAATTAAGTTGATTTACTTCGAAAAAATGTTCACTCAGAAAATGCTTGTAGATTTTTCCAAATTATTACAAAGATACGACAAATAATGCATTGAGTTACACATGAAAATTAGAAGTATTTATTTTAATGAAATAATATTTTATTGTAAAACACACTCTGATCATCTTTCTTGGAAACATTTTATAATAAGGTTCCATTATTTGAGTGCATTAGTTAACATGAACATTAGTTGAATAAAAAATAAATCTAAATATTTATTATATTAGTCTTAGTTAATGCTAATTTAAATTATTACAAAAATTTATTCAATTAATTGCTAATCAATTAATATTTGTTAATATTATTTAATGGACTCAACTTTAAAAAAAATCCCCTGAGTCTTTCTTTTTAAATCCAGTTTACAAAGAAAGAGAACATAGTAATAAACATTAAAATACACACTGTTTAGAGACAATAGTAAAGCAGAAAGACAATATAACACTGTGATCAATTTGTTCACTAGCCTTTTGTGTGTAAAGGACGTCCAATATTTCAATGTTGTCGTCATGACAATGCAAGGCTGGTAAAGTCATTAATCCTGGTCAGTTTTTGCACGATGTCCGTGAAGGAATGGCAAGAAGGAAGATGCAGCACTGGCACATCCACTGATGATGTTCAATTACATCTACAGCAAAAAACAACATTTAAGACATTGCATGTCAAGTAATATAGTTTGTTTTATTTTAACAAACGTATGAGAGTCACATTTCGGCCTCCTATTTTCTTCCATTAAAGAAACAAAAATGTTTTGCCCACCAAAAAAAAAATATATATATATATATATATATATTATTATTTTTTTTTATTATTTTTTTTTTGTGGAAATATCTGAATTGTTGTTGATGGAGCTGTATTAACCCGGAAGCCAGAACATTCCTCTAAAGCACTAATCATATAAGAATGCTGTAAACGGGTAAGATGGCTTCAGATTACACACTCGGCCCGGAGCTGCTGTACGAGTGACTTTCGATATGAGCTTTCCCACAATCCTCCTCACACACACTTAATCTCACACCCACTGTGCCAATCCATCATGAATTATAAAACTGCACCACAACACCTACGACACTGACACACAGACTGTCTGACGAAAGAGAGCAGCAACAATTCCTCAACTCCAGAACGCTCTCGTCTCATGGTTTATCATTTTTCATTCAAACTCACTGTAAACCATAATGCTCTAAACTATTAAAAGGGCAAACTTAAATTAAACAAATTAACTTTCATGAGTATCTAACTTTCCTTTTCGTTTGAGTTCACAAAAATGACACATTAAGTAATCTGGAATGTTTCAATGTTTTGAGTTTAATGAACTTGTTTCTTTTAGTTTAGACGAACTTAAATTTAACTGAAACATGGGATTTACATTTCCCAGCATGCTTTGTCATGGGACTCAAAAGGGAGAGTACATGCTCAAATTAAGTGTTATATCAGCCTGTTCTCACGTAAATGCGTCTCTATAGCACGCAGTGTGTTTATCGTGCAATTTATGCGCAAAAATGAGTTTTTACGTGCATATGATACGCAGTTTTCGCGTGCATTTGATACGCACTTCATTGCGTGTAATACACACGCACCCCACACACCACTACTAAACCTACCCTAACCAGCCCATGCGTGTCCTATGCACGTAAAAACTCATATAAAAACGTGTATAAATTACATGATAAACACACTGCTATAGAGACGCATTTAGTGTGATCGGGTTGGTTATATAGTGTTTTTGTGTGCGAGATTAATGTTAAGCGGGAGATGTTTTATATGTTAATTTAGAAGAGTTTCTGTTATGTGGGATTGTTTTCAGGGTCATGGTGACGAGTGGAGCATGAGCTTGAGAATAGACATATTTTAAATGTTCTATATTGACGTATTAATTCGGCAATTGCTATGTTCAATCGTGTTACAAATTGACAAGCTTGCATTTACAGAATAAGCTAATTATAGCTAATTGTTTCCCTGACTAAATAAATAAGTCTAAAAATAATAAAGAAATTAATATTTTTATTCAAGGATTCATTAAATTGATCAAAAGTGACAGTAAAGAATGTTCAAATAAATGCTTCTTTTTTTTTAACTTTCTATTCATCAAAGAATCCTAAAAATTAAATCTGAAGCCGTACAACTGATTTCAACACTGATAATAATCAGAAATGTGTGTTGAGCATCAAATCATGTCAGCAAAAATGTCAGCAAATCATCATATCATCAAAAAAAGAAAATCATCATAAATGTCAGCGAATCATCATATTATACTGATTTCTGAAGGATCATGTGACACTGAAGACTGGAGTAATGATGCTGAAAATACATCACATAATAAATTACACTTTATATATTCACATAAAACACATGTTGATTATTGTTACTGTTTTTACTATATTTTTGATCAAATAAATGCAGCTTTGGTGAGCAGAAGAGACTTTAAAAAAAAAAAAAAAAAACTTTTGAACAGTAATATATATAAAGATTTTCACACCACGAAACAATGAAAGCCAATCATAATATATTTAGTTTCAAATGTACAGTTATTACGAGCAGATTTTTTAGACCAATATGATTTCGCAGAAAATAAAACCAAACCGTTCGGCCACTTTTCTGTCACATCTGGTTACAGAGTTAAAAAACTCTAATACTATAGAATTAAACAGTTAAGTGGCAAATTATTACTCATTAAATATGGCAAAACCTTAATCATTCTCATTACATAATGCATCCATTACTCTCATCGAGTGTTCTTCAGAAGGATTAGAGTCATTTTATCCTTTAAGTGACATTGGATATGTTTTACAGTGAATCACCAGCGAGAACAGATCATAGATCTGAAAAGCAGAACGTCTGGAAAAACGTCCCGAGTATCGCAGACATAACTCACTATGTTCTCTGCCTGAAATATTTGGACTCCAAATATGCCCCAAAATTCCCAGTCTGACTCTAAAGACTCGCACCATCAACACAAGCGCCACAGCTCTCTAACCTTTCCAATAAAACAATGGCAAAGTTACAACATGTCAGGCGTTTTCAGAAACCAAGTTATTCAGGCTTTAAAAACCCAAGGACGCTGATCTGAACTTCCTGAACAACATCAACACAGATGATCCCCGGCCAACTCTCATTAAACGCTATGCAAATCTAACCACCCAGCCTGCACGAGTGTGTGTGTGTGTCACATAAAAAACCTCATTATGAGAGAAGTTTCCACTGAAGTGAGAGCATTTGATCACGGCGTTGTTTCTATGACAGAACTGAAGTGCTAGAAAACACTGACTCTGATAGAAACATCACATCTCCTTTCCTCCTGTCACTCAAACTCGATGAAGGACAGGACTGTGAACTGCAGAAAAACACACAAGGGTGTATTGATGACCCTGGATGTGGTTTATGAAACGTACAGAGAACACATCCTGAAGCCTAGAAACAATGCAAGTTCCCTTTGTAAAGATTCTGTGTGGAAATCACGAGCTACGTCACGCTCAGCTCGCGGTCACGAACCTGACATTAAAATACACGAAGGTCAAGATTTGAAGATCAGGCCAACAATCGGGGAAAGCCTGATGATATTAAACAATCCTTATCATTCTTATTACGTCATGAACTCTCCAGCAGACGGCTGAATCTTCCACAGATGAAGCTGAGGGACGAGAGCATCACGTATAGAGATGCACAGAGTGATCCTGGATGTGAAGAAGATATGGACAATTAATCAAATATTGTGACTGTACATTTAAAGAAATGTTCCTAAATACACTGCATTTTTAGAAAGTTTTAAATTCGCAAATCATCCTAAAAGTGCAGTTAAACAAGCACACACTGATATACAATATACAATATATATATATATATATATATAATTCTGCTCAAATAAATGATTTTATAAATGCATGCAGGCATATATGCATGTATAAAATTATGAATAAAATGACATGCATGCATGAATGTATACATACAGATACATGACCATAAAAATGCATAAAAATAAATATCTTTATTAAAATGTGTTTACAATATTATACTCAGTGGCGTCATGCCCATTCAAAGTGAGGGGGCACGTGACCCCTCAGATTTTTCCTCCCTGATAATTTTTTTGTCACAACTTTATTCCTATTATGCTCCATAATACACCAGAGATATTATTTTATCCGCAACAGCATCACAAAACTCATCATTCATCCGCACCAACATTTTTGACCAATTTTCAAAACCGCACCCGCCCGCCATCCGCTGATCTGGCGATGGACGGCGCTGCTGATGACAGCCGCGAGTTAACGTTACCTCAGATTGTCAGCAGTGAACTCCGTCTCCGATCGGCGCACAGGGACAAAAATAAATAAATTGCCTAAACGCACTTCGGCAAACCTGACCTTGTCTGATAGGCTTCTGTACAATATTTTCATTGTAAGTTAGCCTGATAGA
This sequence comes from Phoxinus phoxinus, assembly GCF_949152265.1. Classification (NCBI taxonomy): domain Eukaryota; kingdom Metazoa; phylum Chordata; class Actinopteri; order Cypriniformes; family Leuciscidae; genus Phoxinus; species Phoxinus phoxinus. The sequence goes on from NC_136896.1 coordinate 29,770,174, forward strand.
AAACGCATTTTGGCACATCATTTCAACATGGTGCTTTTAGCCTACTATGAATGCCTATTTCACTTTATTTTTTAGCAATTAGATAGAAAGCTCGAATAAAATAACAAGTAATTTACATTATAGGCAAACTACGCACTGTCATGTCAGGGTGACGACTATAAGACAGCGCCGCCGCTCCCACCACGCGCTGTGCGTAGGGCGAGCTGAGGGGGCACCAAAAAAATAGCCTAATGAAAAATCAATAATTATAATTCCGATATTATTTCAGTATAGACGAATCCGACGAGCGTTCTGTCTAGGCTGCCATCTTGTGGCGACGCCATTACTGAGCTGTTACCGGTATGTAAACAAACCTCCGTGATAACGCACCCTCGATGACAGCTACAGCCAGGCAGAATGACTTGTTGGGTTGATGATGTTAGACAGTGGCCTCCAGTCACAGATGAAGGTACAAACGATCTTACAGATTATTTATGAAAATAGCTTGGCAATAACTATGCTAGCTAGGCTAACGTTAGCTAACGAGGAAACTATAAAAAGATCTGTCCATTTGGCAACAATAAATAAATGAATGACATCAAATAAACGAATTCATGTTTTTCATTTGTGTCCATTATTTATCTCATTTTCACATTGCAAAAGGCAAGGGTAAGGTACAGCTAGAAAGTATACATAATATCGATCAATTAGTGTTTTTAAACCATGAAAAGAGGTCAATATAACAGCAGAACAATGTCACATAACGTTACATTTAGCTCAGGAAAGCCATTATGACCATAGCATGTTAATTGAATAGAAAAAATAGCTAGAGAGGAGATTTTGCTGAGCACTATATTACATATTTATTATATTTTTTACTTATGTCATTAAATAATTGTTATTATTATAACAAAAACTGCATTATATTTAATTTAATTTGTTATTTTAAACCTTTAATAATACCAGCAGATTGGGCCGTCTATGTTTACAGCATTACAGAAATCTGTGTAAACCGTATGGCACCGGACAGGGGCAGTCGACCCGGGGTATTTTATGTAACTCACAACGTTTACTCTTCCAAACTGAAATTGTACTGCCACCACTGAAACAATTGATAACGGAACATGTTTTCCCACTCGACATTATAAAAGTTACACGTTAGTGACAGTCGTAAATCGCGGGCTGTTTATTCCAGTGGACGCAAGTTGCAACTAAACCAATAGGAGGCAATGGCGCAACGCTACCCAGCAACAGCTCAGTTATGGCGCCCGCTTTACTTCCGGTAGTTTCGCCGGATTCGTCTATAGAAATGTAGACATCCCAAGTCTCCCGGAAGTTCCGCAAATTAGTTAAAATCTCCCGGAATCTAGAGCGAGCGCGCCAGCGAGACGAGACTGTGCTCCAAACCGTGTAGCGCGTGCACGGCAGAGAGGGAGAGAGCAAGAGACCGCGCGCCTCATGATTCCACATGTAATATCATTCCTTATTTTCTTTTTTTGGATTTAGGTATAGTCGGATAACAATATTTAACAAATGTATATTTTTCATTTGATTGGTTCAACCGGCCGCCACCCGCCCGAATTTAATTAAAATATTATTTTTCGTCACGTCATCCGCCCGATCCGCGGTTTATCCGCGTCTGTAACCGCCAACCGCGCAACTGTGTATGTTCAAGCAACTCACTCTCGCACGTTAAGCTGGCAATGAAGTGGTAAGTGGGCAAAGCAACAAATCGGCATTGAATTAGTTATCGGATGATATTAAAAGGTAGCGGGATTATTTGTGGTTGACCTGGAAATTTTTACTTGATCAAAAAGTTATGGATTTGATATTAGCTGCGAATTCAGAGCATTAACTTAAGTTGTGTCAGTGTAACGTTGCTGCAACGGAGGGTTGCTGCTAGCTCCGTTAAAGGTATTTCTGTCCCTCCCAAACCGCATTGAAATGGTATGTTTAGCAGCCAGAATTTAAAAATTTTCAGGGGGAGAAACCCCCTGACCCCTCCTAACATGAGCCATATCACCCGTTAGAAAACAATTGCAACGTCGGTCTCAGATTGTGCCCGCCCAGAATTTTGGCTTGCATGACGCCCCTGATTATACTCTATTATAATATGATAGATTATAATAAATGTTATGATAAATTATGTATATCATTATTCAGTAAATATAATTTCAAATGCTACATATATGTTGATAACAGCATAGCTCAAGGAAATACATTTTTTTCAAATTGAAAGCAGGTATTTAAAAAAAAAATTCATATTTTTTGATAATATTTGTATTTGTGGGTATTGTTTTAATCCATTTTTAAAATATAAATACTTTTAGATTTTTTAAAGTTTGGAAATATAATTATCTTAAACTCTAATAAATAATAATTAATATTTATCCATTTTTGAAGGATGAACTGATGAAAAACAATAAACGTATATACGTATTTAAGACATGCATGCTTCATTTTGCATATTGTCATGTCGGCTTCTGCCTTTGTCATGTATAGAGAAAGAGTTCTGATGTGCGTTTATAAAGCCGGCCCAGCGTTCTGCAGCAGTGTTCAGTAATCGGGAAAGGAAAGCATGAAACCAGCGGTCTGACCACTCTCTCACCGGTAACACACACAACAGAAGAGCTTTGTTTGAGAGAGCAACGTGACACTTTGTTCTGGAAAGTTTGTTTTCTTCATATCATGAAGAACCAAAACCCAGAAACAATCAAAGAGGAAGAGAACTCAGCTGGCGGTGCGCGGCCCGAGGAACGTCCTGGAAGACCGCGGTAAACTGATGTCTCACCGCATGTACCGCGGTAAACTGATGTCTCACCGCATGTGTACCGCGGTAAACTGATGTTTCACTGCATGTGTACCGCGGTAAACTGATGTCTCTCTGCATGTGTACCGCAGTAAACTGATGTCTCTCTGCATGTGTACCGTGGTAAACTGATGTCTCTCTGCATGTGTACCGCAGTAAACTGATGTCTCTCTGCATGTGTACCGTGGTAAACTGATGTCTCTCTGCATGTGTACCGTGGTAAACTGATGTCTCTCTGCATGTGTACCGCGGTAAACTGATGTCTCACTGCATGTGTACCGCGGTAAACTGATGTTTCACTGCATGTACTGCGGTAAACTGATGTCTCACTGCATGTGTACCGCGGTAAACTGATGTCTCACTGCATGTGTACCGCGGTAAACTGATGTTTCACTGCATGTGTACCGCGGTAAACTGATGTCTCACTGCATGTGTACTGCGGTAAACTGATGTTTCACTGCATGTGTACCGTGGTAAACTGATGTTTCACTGCATGTACTGCGGTAAACTGATGTCTCACCGCATGTGTACCGCGGTAAACTGATGTCTCTCTGCATGTGTACCGCGGTAAACTGATGTCTCACTGCATGTGTACTGCGGTAAACTGATGTCTCACCGCATGTACCGCGGTAAACTGATGTCTCACCGCATGTACCGCGGTAAACTGATGTCTCACCGCATGTACCGCGGTAAACTGATGTCTCTCTGCATGTGTACCGCGGTAAACTGATGTCTCACCGCATGTGTACCGCGGTAAACTGATGTCTCTCTGCATGTGTACCGCGGTAAACTGATGTCTCTCTGCATGTGTACCGCGGTAAACTGATGTCTCACCGCATGTACCGCGGTAAACTGATGTCTCACTGCATGTGTACCGCGGTAAACTGATGTCTCTTACCGCGGTAAACTGATGTCTCTCTGCATGTACCGCGGTAAACTGATGTCTCTTACCGCGGTAAACTGATGTCTCACTGCATGTGTACCGCGGTAAACTGATGTCTCTCTGCATGTGTACCGCGGTAAACTGATGTCTCACCGCATGTGTACCGCGGTAAACTGATGTCTCACTGCATGTATACCGCGGTAAACTGATGTCTCACTGCATGTACCGCGGTAAACTGATGTCTCACCGCATGTACCGCGGTAAACTGATGTCTCACTGCATGTGTACCGCGGTAAACTGATGTCTCACTGCATGTACCGCGGTAAACTGATGTCTCACCGCATGTGTACCGCGGTAAACTGATCTCTCACCGCATGTGTACCGCAGTAAACTGATGTCTCACCGCATGTACCGCGGTAAACTGACGTCTCTCTGCATGTGTACTGCGGTAAACTGATGTCTCTTACCGCGGTAAACTGATGTCTCTCTGCATGTGTACCGCGGTAAACTGATGTCTCTCTGCATGTGTACTGCGGTAAACTGATGTCTCACCGCATGTACCGCGGTAAACTGATGTCTCTCTGCATGTGTACTGCGGTAAACTGATGTCTCTCTGCATGTGTACCGCGGTAAACTGATGTCTCACCGCATGTACCGCGGTAAACTGACGTCTCTCTGCATGTGTACCGCGGTAAACTGACGTCTCTCTGCATGTGTACCACGGTAAACTGATGTCTCTCTGCATGTGTACTGCGGTAAACTGATGTCTCTCTGCATGTGTACCGCGGTAAACTGATGTCTCACCGCATGTACCGCGGTAAACTGACGTCTCACTGCATGTGTACCACGGTAAACTGATGTCTCACCGCATGTACCGCGGTAAACTGATGTCTCTCTGCATGTGTACCGCGGTAAACTGATGTCTCACCGCATGTACGGCGGTAAACTGATGTCTCACTGCATGTGTACCACGGTAAATTGATGTCTCACCGCATGTACCGCGGTAAACTGACGTCTCACTGCATGTGTACCACGGTAAACTGATGTCTCACCGCATGTACCGCGGTAAACTAATGTCTCACCGCATGTGTACCGCGGTAAACTGATCTCTCTCTCTCTCTCTCTCTCTCCTTTGCTGTTTTATTTTCTCATTTACATTTCTTTCAGCAATGACGTAACCTCCAGCCTTTGCTTTCTCTCCTCGGTGGCACACTAATAAAACTTCACTTACACACTCTGCCCTGAGTGCTTACAAGTGAGCACAATTTGCAAAAAATGCACACTTCATGAGACTTGCCAAGATCAGTACAACTAGGAGACCCTGATGATGGCACACACACGCACGAACATGCACACACGCACACACACACAGACACACGCACACACACACACCAGGAAGTTTGAAACACAAACACAAGTTTGGGGTCTATAAGAAATGTTCAATGTTTTGGAGAAAAGTTTCTTCTGCTCAACAAGGCTGCAATTATTTGATAAAAAAACACTGTAATAACAGCAGTATTGTGAAATATTATTACAAAACAACTGTTTTCTATATAAATATACAGTAACGTGTCATTTATTATTTTCAGCATCATTACTTCAGTCTTCATAAATGCATAATATATAAATCAACCCTCATGTCTTTACATAAAACAAAAAGTACAAAAGATTTAGAAGTGCTCAAACACTTTAAACACACTCTTCGCAGATAAATGTGAACATCTGTGTGAGGAGGCTGTACACTTCCAGAAGTGATTCAAGGTTAAAACACAAAATGACCTTAAACATACAATATAATCACTTTTCCACTCTCGCTGATAGTTGAGTAAACGCAGTTATCTCTGCGCTGACTCATTATGCCATTATCACTGAGCCCGAGTCAAGGCATTGCCTCATAAAGTCTGAGGAAACGTGTGTGTGACTTACTGTACTGAACTTTTTTTAGGAAAATATAGCTAAATCTATACACAAAATGCATTTCATTACTACTGTATATAAATTAAATTAATTCTATACGGAGCCCCTTCATGGGGGGAAAATGAAATGGTAGAAAAAAACATTTATTTCAATGCTTTATGATGTAAGTTTCTCAGGGGAAGGCAAAAGCATTGAAATATAATTTTTCCTCCAATCTCATATTTTGTTTCATCACCATGTCCCGTTTAGGGGTTCCGTAGAATTCATTTCATTTATATAGTTAAATTACATGCATTTCGGGGAAACGTAGCTATATTTCACTGAAATATATGAAATTAATCAAAGAGATATATAAACACATATACAGGTGAAATTTGAAAAATTAGATTATGGTTTTATGTATTAGCTGTACGCCATAATCATCAAAATTATAACAAATAAAGGCTTGAAATATCTCACTTTGAATGTAATGAGTCTATATAATATATTAGTTTCACCTTTTAAGTTGAATTACTGAAATAAATGAACTTTTGCACCATATTCTAATTTTTTGAGTTTCATCTGTATATTACATTTATATAGCGCTTTTCTCGGCACTCAAAGTGCTTTACATGAAAGGGGGAATCTCCCAAACTGTGTATATATCATCATATAAAATAAATGTGAAGTTCAACAGCTCATTTAACATATAATCCCAAACTGGGGAATAGAAAGAAAATATGGATAAAGGGAAACGAGAGAAAACTCAACCTTTCTGTATTTTCTGTGGGACATATCAAATAACTAATACTCAGCAGGAGCTGAACATATTATATGTGGTGCCATAAATGATATTAAAATAACAGGTTAAACCAGTTTCATGAGCTTAAGGGGAGTTATTGATAAAGCCTGCGCAGCTGAGCTGGTCTGAACGCAGCTAAACTTAAAATAGCACTTCAACACAAACAGATTTGAGTCATTTTGATGTGAAAATAGCAACCCTCACTTTAGCCTGATTAGGAACAATAAATAAATAAAAACTGGTAAGTTGTGGTCACTAAAAAAAAAAAAACGTGTTCCTCATTGAGATTACTTTGAATTTATAAGCCTGGAAGTAGTTTCAGTGAAACCGATTCTGCCAGTGATTTTAGAGCCGGCGGCAGGAACAATCCCGTTCTGTTGAACAAGCATTACTCTTCCTGCTACGGCTTTATCCAATGAAAACACAGGCCAGTGACGTCTCCCAGCTGATGATGTCATCTCATTACACAGGTCCATCTGCGTTTATAGATGTTTGCTTTCTGCGACTGCACCAGACGCTTCTTTATAGACAAACAAAAGTCGTCTGAGCGCATCCATGATGCCATAGCTGACGTGATCGCGGGATGATAACTGAGGTTTCTGGACGGGAGAGACGGCACGGGAAATGGGGAAAGGAGTGCAAAATGTTTAATGCGTAATTAAAGCCGATAATTAGGGATGATTGGATAAAACTGAAGCTTTCTTGAGCTGATCCAAAGTCTTAGACCACCAGAGTAACACATGCGTAAGTAAGTCTTCAGAGATGACGTGTGCAAAAGAAAATGCATAATCCCACATCCCTACTTTAAAAAATGATTGAAACTGATGCCAAAATCAAGTTGACTGAACTCCAACGGTTCATTTATTAACAAACGAGCTCAACAAAGACAGTCTGGTACCGCTGGACTGGTTGCACTGGTTTCTGCAAACCTGTGGGAATGACTAATGCTGGAGTCTGGTGGATATTTATAGAAATAAACTGGAGTTCAAACTGAGTTCTGTGCATCTACAGCCGGTCAAAAGTTTGGGTTACACTTATTTTAAGATGTCCTTGTTACAATGTCACTTTACATTTAAGTACTATAATATAAATTAACAACATGTACTTATGTAATTAGGGTTAGGGTTAGGATGAGGGTTTGGTTTAGGGTTATTTGCATGTAATTATGCATAATTTACTATAATTATTAGGACACTAAGATAAAGCGTTAACAAAGTTTGTAATAATTAATACTATGTTTCAACAAAGTCTCTTCTGCTCAGCAAGGCTTCATTTGTTTGATGAAAAAAAAAAAGTTAAAATAAGTAAAATCTTAAATATTATTGCAATTTAAAATAACTGTTTACTTTGTGAATATATGTTAAACTGCAATTTATTCCTGTGATAAAAAGCTGAATTTTCAGCATCATTCTTCAGGGTTAGTGATGTAATTATGCATAATTTACTGTAACTACTACAGTAAGTACATGTGACGTGTGTAACAAGTGCACTATAAGCATTATAAAGTTTTAAATGATTAAGACTATGTTTTAACAAAGTCTTTTCTGCTCACCAAGGCTGGTGACCAAGGTTTGATGTAAAAATCAGTAAAATTATGAAATATTATTCCATTTAAAATAACAGTTTTCTATGTGAATATATAGTAAAGTGTAATTTATTCCTGTGATCAAAGCTGAATGTTCAGCATCATTACTCCAGTCTTCAGTGTCACATGATCCTTCAGAAATCAGTATAATATGATGATCTGATGCTCAAGACACATTTCTGATTATTATCCGTGTTTAAATCAGTTTTATTGTAGAAATGAATCACATGCATTCAAGTCCTAGGCAAGTAATAAAAATAGGGAAAAAATAAAACTTTTATTCTGCAAGGACGCAATTAATTGACCAAAAGTGACAGTAGAGACATTTATAATGTTACAAAAGATTATATTTCAAATAAATGCTGTTCTTTTGAACTTTCTATTAATCAAAGAATCCTTGCGGGTGGGGGTGTGTGTGGGGTGTGTGTGTGTGTGTGTGGGGGGGGGGGGGGCCCTATTTGTTTACACAGAAATATGTAGCTGCAAAAACACTGATAATAATAAAAAACTTTCTTAAAAATCGAGCACCAATAATAATTGTGCAGCAAATCATTATAATACAATGATGTCTGATGGATCATGTGACACTGAAAACCTTCAGAGACTGAATCTGTCGAGAACTGGTGCCACTGACCTGGTTAGTTCTTCCAGAAGCGGCGTCAGTAAAGTGATAGCAGCTTGCAATCTTGATTTTGGAAAACTTTTAGTTGTAATCTGCATCAGAAAGTCTGCGAAGGGTCCGTGGGCGTCCCGTCAGAGGGTGCAAACAGGCTTGAGCTCACTCCTGCCAGAAACCCTGCTAAAAAGCACACATTACATCAGTGAGCGGTGGCCCTACAGAACCCTTCTCAGCATAAACACCCACACACACACACACACACGTTTAGATGCAGCGAGGTGTGTGTCCCCACCGCTCAACTTACATACAAACAAGTCTCCTCCAGCTGTGTGACCCTTGCACACGAAAGGTCAGCGTCCCGTCCTTGCGGTCACCTGTTATTTCAGTTTCCGTCATGATAATGATGTAGTTGACCCACTGACCCCAGAATTAACCTTTAACCCGCGTTGCCTGACATAACGGAACCATCACCTGAAATCCCATGACCCTTCTTTTAGGCCAGGAAGGGATGTTTCTATTTTAGGAGGCCAGATGAGGCCGATATGTGTTTTGTTTTTTCCTCTAGGCTTCTCGATTCTGATATATCCATTTTCAGTTCAGCTAAAACTGACCATTCTGTCATTATTAACTCAATCCAAACCGGTTTGACTTACTTTCTTCTGTGGAACATTAAAGAAGATAGTTTGAAGAATGTTCACGCTCCTATTTTCCTTAGAATGTACAATATAACAATTTTAAAATGTTGTATTTGCATTCATATGCTGTCGAATCAGATGAGATTATCACAAAAACTTACATTTGAGTTTCTACAGGCTTCAGAAGATTAAATAACCTTTATTATGATTTTTTTTTCGGGTTTGCATTGCCTTTCATTTTCATGTTGAAAAATTACGTAGATTTGAAATGATTTATTTTCACAGAAATTGCTTGTAAATTTCACACTCTAAAAAATGCTGAGTTGTTTCAACTCAATTTTAGGTAAAATATGGACAAACCCAAACGTTGGGTTAAAAATGTAATTTAAAAATGTAACCCAACGGCTGGGTTTGTCAATATTTGGCCCAAAATTGGGTTGAAACAACCCAGCATTTTTTAAAAAGTGCACAAATTATTAGAAAGAAACGGCACGTTACATTGAATTAAACATGACATTTTGAAGTTAAAAAAGACTGAAATAGTATTTTCTTTGTTTTAGTTGCAACATCAAAAATGCAGTGAACGACTACATTATATTGAACAAAACAACAAATATAAAATGGGGTTAAAAAAACAGACAGCATCAAGACAGCATGCATAAAGAAAAGCAGAAAAAAAGTTCTTGACTGTAAAGTTTGCAACTGATTACATTGATTATTCAAACAAATGAAGCAAATAATGAAGCAGGATCTTAAAGGAACATCTCTGAATCGGATTTAATAACTGAATGAACTTTTTGATCCACTGGGGAACTTCTAATAAGCGACCCGCGGATCGTATGACAAAACGGAGCAAGAGGACAATCCGAGCAATTTCAGGGTCTCGCTGATAATAATCCGAGCAGCTTCGGCTTTCCGGCACGGATTTCAGCAGAGCGAGACAAACAAAGCTTTCTTTGAGCAACATCTCGGTCTCGCTTATTATAATCAAGGCCTTTAAAATGAAGAGGACAAAAAACAAGAACGCTTATCCTAACGCTTCATTGTGTTTCTCGAGCTGAACTGGCCATCGCGTTGCTGTACACTTAACCGCCTCTCTCCCCAAAACACCTCCACGCAGGAGGGCGGAACGGATGGATTATGGGATTTATCCAGGAGTCATTTCTTACCGAGTAACAGGACTCCGTGGCAGGCGGACAGGCCAAATTGCGGCGAGGTAGACGTTAAACGCTGGAAAATTAGGGAGGGGTAACACTATCTACCCACTTACAAATGTCCGATAATCCGGTACATGTGCAGGCCACTGAGGAGATACTCTCCCTTTTAAGCCCCCTTGTCAGTCCCAGCAGATCTTACAGCGTTTGGCATGGAACACAAAGTCACATGCAATTAAGTTCACAATCCTGACAAAGCCTCTCTAGGGATGCGGGAACCACAAAAGTGGGAAACTCCTATTTGTTGGGTTAGCAGTGAGCAATGCAAAACACGGTGATTCAGAGTGATGCAGCAGAAGTGAGTATTAGCGCTTTTAATCCCGGCTTTAAGCGCTGGCCCTTCTTACATATGCAAGTGGAGGATGAAATGGCAAATATCTGATGGCTGACTGAATCTCTTCATTAATCAAACGCCTCTGACGTCAATCGCACAGAGTAATACCGTCCAGCATCAATCTGCAATCATTAAAAAGCCATGCTTACATAATGATTTATGATACTCTTCTGTAATAACGTATGATAACACTTCTGCATGCTCTATTACAGATTATTATGGTGTAAAATGAAACTAAATAGATGTTCGGCATGCCATGAGGCTTATTTTTATGCAAATGTCTGCATGCATATTCCCTGCGGTTATACCGTTTGCAGTTGATGCTATATAGCGGAGCGTCAGCGGTAGAGAGACTCGTTTTCACAGCTATTCGTTTGAATAGATACTGAGATGTGGCATATCAATTAATTTACAGAATCTGAAATGCAAACCTAGAAATATTTAAATAGATACATACATAAATAAATACATTCATAAAATGTAAAAAAAAATATGTAAGAACAAAAATATAACTGCATAAATAAATACAACCAAAAATATAAATAAATAAAAGTGAGAACTAAAAGATAAATACATAAATATAAGAACAAAAATGAATAAAAATAAATGCAAGAACAAAATTATTAATAAATAAATAAATAAACGACCTAAAAAGAAAGAAAGAAAGAAAGAAAGACAGACAGACAGACAGACAGACAGACAGACAGACAGACAGACAGACAGACAGACAGACAGATAATAGATAGATAGATAGATAGATAGATAGATAGATAGATAGATAGATAGATAGATAGATAGATAGATAGATAGATAGATAGATTTAAAAAAAAAATGTAAGAACAAAAAGATAAATAAAAATGAATGAAGAAATAAATAAAAGAACAAGTTTAAAATATAAGAACAAAAGAAATAAACGTGAAAACAAAATGTTAAATACAAATAAATAAGTAAATTAATAAATTAGCATGCAAAAAAAAAAAAGGTAATAAATATATGGGCGACAGTGGCTCAGTGGTTCATGTAGATTGTCTACAAACCGGAAGGTTGGTGGTTCAATCCCCGGTTCCACCTGACCAAGTGTCGAGGTGTCCTTGAGCAAGACACCTAACCCCAGCTGCTCCCGACGAGCTGGATCGCCTTGCATGGCTGACACCGCCGTCGGTGTATGAATGAGCGAGTGAATGGGTGAATGTGAGGCAATATTGTAAAGCGCTTTGGTGGCCATTGGGTCTGTGAAAGCGCTATATAAATGCAGTCTATTTACCATTTACCATTTGTGTGTGTGTGTGTGATGGACGCTGAACAGAAGCAGGAGATCTGGTCAGTGTACGTGCACGCGAGCGGGTCACACACACATCCACCTCATTTATTACTAAGTGACAGTTCCACACTAAGCTAAATGAGGCTTGACCTGCCGCCCGCGTGTTTATGCATCCATTCAAATGTCTTAATTGCGTGAATGAGATCAAGTACATCATGCATGGACGTAAAGGCCTCAAAGAGGCTGGGTGTGGCCGAGTGTGTGTGTGTGTGTGTGTGTTTGTGTGTGTGTGTGTGTGTGTGTGTGTGTGTGTGTGTGTGTGTGTGTGTGTGTGTGTGTCTGTGTACGGCCATCTCTCCAAACCACACCAAATGCCGCGGGTTTGTGGAAGCATGAAAATGCACACAGCGCTCATAACATTTTCCACCATGTGAACTTTTGTTTAGTTTGACACTGCTGTTGTAATATGTGTGCTTGGCTTATTTTCATTTGGAAATTTCTCTAGCTTGTTTCTCGCATCGGGTTTTCTTCCCCCCATCAATACTGACAGAATTCAAAATAATTGCAGAATGTGCTAATTAGTAATTAAAGGCACACTATGCAAGATTTCCATTTTTGTCAAACAGCGACCCCTAGAGTCGCTGTGGAGTATTTGTATTTAACGTTACTGTCGTAAATACCATTTACCGTCTCTGCAGTCGCGGCCGGATCCCCTCCCCCTGTACACCGGTACCAGTTCAGGAGGATGGGAGCGCCGGACATCGAACAGACACAGATCGACTCTGAAGATGTCTACTGACCAGGTAATGCTTCACGATTTCATACAAATATTAGGCTACTTCATAATTGTATATGTTGTGCCGTAAAGCAAATCGTAATTCTCGCGAGATTTAACAAGGCACCACCTTTCAAACCTGCAACCCCCCTCCCCCAACACCCCCCCCCCCCCCCCATTTTTATACAAAAGAAAAAAACTAATTAAAACTTTAAAATTAAAATGGAAAATATAAAATAAGAAATTTAAATTATGTATTGTATCTCAATGATAGGCTACTAAAATACTTACCCGAACAATGTTCAGTTGAAGTTAATCTTTGCTGCAACAGAATAAGGCTTTTTCGAAATAATAACTGAGAAAATAGAGAAAAGGGCAGAAACCGAGTGAGAAAAGACAGATGATGGTCTATCTGTCTGAAAAGCAAGGAAACGACGACAGTGAGGACGATCTGCTGGAGTGACTCGCAGCTGTTTCTGGGTAGAAGAGGAGCGTTAGGTTAAGCCCATTTCCCACAGGCAGTAATTGCTATAGCAAATGTCTCTTAATGCAATTGAAGTAATGCATGCTGGCCTCTGGACGGGCCAGTCTGGGACGGCTTCACTTCATGAGGAGCGACAGACTTATATTCCATTACCACTATTAACAGCCATTCTGCTTTTCAAATAACAGGAGAAACCGCTGTAAACACTGGGGCTGATCAGTGTGTGTGTGTGTGTGTGTGTGTGTGTGTGTGTGTGTGTGTGTGTGTGTGTGTGTGTGTGTGTGTAGAGTACAGATAATCACATATTTTCCAAATGTTTGACATCACTCTGCAGACCTGAGCCAGAATGAAGCTTAAAGGTATTTCATGGGGAAATTAATAAAAATGGGGTAAGACGCCTTCAACATCTCAATCCAAAGACAAGAGAGAGACAGAGCAGTGTTGGGGAATGTTACTGTTAAAAGGGGCGAGCTGGGAAATGTGCAATTAACCAGCAGTGTGAGTCGGGACAGAAGATAACTCTAGAACTGCAATGATAAATAAAACAAATAATAACATTAATTAAAATAAATAAATACATAAATAAATAAAATAAAACAATAAAAAAAATATATAAAATAAATACATAAATAAATACATAATAATAAATAAAAATAAATACATACAAATAAATACATACAAATTAAATAAATAAAATAAAACAAATATATATATATATATATATATATATATATATATATATATATATAAAATAAAAAGTAAAAATAAATGAAAAAAAGTAAAATAAAATAAATAATAAAATCTATATAAAATAAATAATCCAATAAAAAAATGTCAACATTAAAAAAATATATAATATATATAAAATAAATATAGTAAATTAGATATTCTGTGTAAATTAAAAATATATATACTTTCAGATACTTTACTCATTACTTGAAAAAGATTGTATGATTCCCCAACACGGGGAAGCAAGATGTTCTGTTGTATATGTCATTTAAAAAAAATACTGTATTTACTGTAAAAGATCATTTGAACATACTTGTGACACAACCCTCTACCCTGAGAAAGAGAATATATATGTATAAAGAGAATATATGTTCATATATATATATATATATATATATATATATATATATATATATATATATATATATATATATATATATATATATATATTCATATATGATCAAATGGTGACATCAGGAATAATCGCAACAGAAGGGAGATGAGGTTCTGGACTGGAGCTCAGACTGATTCAAGCAAATATGATTTGGGCTGCTAATTCCAGTCATGTGAATGAAGAGATTAATTAGTGGGAACACTGGGATCTGAAACAGTGGCGATACAATCGCTTCAACCCCACCCCCCAAAATCTTTTCTCTCGTCCTTCGCATCCCCATTTCCGTAATTAATTCAGCCGAGCACTAATTACTGAAGGCTTTTCCCAAACACAGTGAGGGGGAAGAGGATAATCAAGTCCCATCGCTCCACAAAAAAGAAAGAGAAAGAATGCCATTTTGGAGGAAAAGAGGTGGAAAAATCTAATAAACAAATTTGTTTGGTTCATTTCGAAACCCTGGAGGG
>NC_136896.1:29792536-29802536 GCF_949152265.1 Phoxinus phoxinus
CAGAATCCGCTCTCCCACAGTCCTCGTCTTCCACTCGCTGGGCGCAAATAATAAAGCTGTCCAACTATGACATCACGGCTAGTCGTTTGTTTTCTGTACATTGCCATGGCGATGCGAGCGAAACCGCGAGATGGCAGCGACCGCGGAGATGAAAGACGGCATTAGCGCATCAGGATGGAGACGAGCACTAAGATCTGTCAGAATCGCTTTTCTTTTTGCCCTTTGATTTTCACATAAGCTCTACTAAAAAGATCAGTGAAACTATGAAAAGTCACACTGACCTCGTAATTCACTGTGGACTCGAGGACAAGAAGCTTCTCAACCAATTATGCGGGTCAATCTCATCACTCCATCTCTACCACAAACACTTTTACACACAGCATGTCAGACGGCTGAAGAACAGAACGTCTTTGGCCATTTACTTGTTGACACTATGACATTACAGAGGTCAGCTTAGTTTGACACAAAGTTTCATTTTTAATTGGAGTTCATTCTTGTGAGACGTTGTGTCTATTGAAAACAACAGCATACTGGTTGTTGTTGTGAGACTGCAGTTGTGTTTCCTGATATAAATCAATTAAGCAGATTTTCAACATGTTCCGTTTGCTATACGAAGGACAGTATTGCAATATTTACTGTGAGAAAACAAATGAGAAATTTTAGATAAATTAGAAAAAAGTTAATTACACAACATTATGAACAACGTCTGGTTGGGACAGATGAAACTACGGGAAGCCGCTGGATCAGCAATAGTATAGAGGTAAACTCTGTAGCAAAAAGTTTTTAAGCAAATCAACCCATGTTCAAATCCACCTTTTGCCAAACTCGCTCTGATCACTTTTCCCATTACATATCAGATCAGAAAGGCATTTATTTTCAATAAAAATGAAGAAAATAATCCAAAAGTGGAAAAAGTGTCTAATGTTTAATAATAAAGTGTTTATCGGTTAGGGTTATGTGAAGGGAGGGCTTTATTGTCTCAATAAGGCGGCATCCGTTTAACAATTTTAATAAATATAATAATTTACAATCTATGTTATTATTGCATATCGTTTAATGTACAACAACACTGGGGTGCAAATATTATCTGCCACTATTTAAAAGTTTAAATAGCATCTAGTTACTTTTTACACTAATTGCAAAGAAAATACTGATATTTTTACATAATGTACATAAAATCTACCGGTGCCAAAAAAATAAAAAATAAAATAAGTCTAAACAGTGCTCAAACAGTGGAGCGTTGGCACTTGCAACGCAAGGTCATGGGTTCGATTCTCAGGGTAAGCAAGAACTGATAAGAATGTAAATGTGTAGCTTGACATGCAGTGTAAGTCACTTTGGATAAAAGCGTCTGCCAAATGCATAACTGTAAATGTATAAGGACTGCAGATTACTTTTCATTGTTTGTTGTTGTCATAATTAAGATTAACCAAAGCATGATTTATTTTCTCTTTTCAGATAATGCAATAAATAAATAAATACATCAGAATGGGAGAAAGTTGGAGTTTAAACTCTCCAACTTAAATTGGTATTTATATTTCTCCAATAGTCATTGATCACAGAGTCCAGTACATAACATGATGTTCTCCGTATAAAATCAAGGAAGATCTGCTGTGAAAGTCCGAGACTGATAACATTAGAGTCTGCTGCGTTCTTCCCCTCAGGGTCACGGCTGGATGGACTTCATAGTCCTGGATCCTGTGCTCTCAGAAGTGAGATCGAGAGCACTTGAGCGATAAATTCAGGCTTTGTAAATCTACACAGATTTTATTTACTGTAGAGATGCTATCCAGAGCATCCTGTGAGACCAGCGTATGCGTTCACGTGGGAGAGCTACAGTTTATTTGATGAAACAATGTGATGTTTACCAGTCAAATGTCCCTCCATCTGCACAGACGACAGCATTCTGAAGCGTCCCGGCGTATCTGAGCTGAAGTTGATCTGAAACACAACAGACGAGGTCCAGTCAGAATACAGACAGTGTCAACAACGTAATGTCTATTTAAATGCCATTCATGACGTTTAGTCTTTGTTTTTATCATTTCTAATCTCATGAGGCAAGTCATAAAATAGTATATTTTTATATCTGGTAAATACCGTTCAAAAGTTTGAGGTTGGAAAGATTTTTTAAGTTTTGAAATAAGTCTCTTCTGCTCACCAAAGCTGATTTATTTGATCAAAAATACAGTAAAAACTGTAATATTGTGAAATATTGTTAAAATTTAAAATAATTGGTTTCTGTGTGAATATATAGTAACGTTTAATTTATTCCTGTGATCAAAGCTGAATTTTCAGCATCATTACTCCAGTCTTCAGTGTCACATGATCCTTCAGAAATCAGTATCTAATAATCCAAACTTTTCAACAGTAGTGCATATGTGACCCTGGACCACAAAACCAGTCACATGGGTCAATTTTTGGAAATTGAGATTTATACATCATCTGAACGCTGAATAAATCGGTTTCCATCGGTTTGTTAGGATGTGACAATATTTGGAAAAATATAAAATCGCGAAAATCGGCTTTAAAGTTTATGATTGTGCTGCATTCACTCACAAAAATAAATGTTTTATATATTTACAGTACGAAATTTACTAAATATCTTCATGGAACATGATCTTTACTTGATATCCTACTGATTTTTGGCATAAAAGAAAAATTAATAATTTTGACCCATACAATGTATTGTTGGCTATTTCCACAGATATACCCGTGCGACTCCAGACTGGGTTTGTGCTCCAGGGTCACATATATGTAATATTATCTGAAGAACTTCAAAAAGACCAAAAGAATCACTATGTGTCTCCTGACTCAGTCGAGAAGTCCAAGCACTGACACCATGATCTTCATAATGAAGTCTTCATATCTCAGATGCTGATGCTAGACTCCGTCGGCCAGTGTTTTACTGCTGCAGTCCTAACACAAATCACAGGTCATGTTTCACCCTCACAATTCTCCAAACCCGTCCAATCTTTCTCCGGCTCTGACATCACAGCTGTCCCGGAGACAACAGAGCCTCCCTCTTTTATTCCGAACAGATGGAAAAACAAATAACAGATCCAGTATGATTCTGTAGCCAAGCAGAACCAGCCCTGCACTCCCGGCGACATGTCAATTATCACTGAGAAATATCTCGTTCCTCTAATCGCTCTCGTATCAAACTCATCCTGGCTTTTCCAGCCGTTCACTGTCTAAAGAATATTTACCTGAAGAAGAAGCAATCATTAGAAAACATTGTGAATACCAAACCAACTGTTTTCAACACTAATAATAATAATCATAAATGTTTCTTGAGCATCAAATCATCATATTATACTGATTTCTGAAGGATCATGTGACACTGAAGACTGGTGTAATGATGCTTTGATCACTGGAATAAATTACACTTTACTATATATTCACATAGGAAACATCTATTTTAAATGATAATAATATTTCATAATAATACCATTTTACAGCATTTTTTGGATCAAGTAAATGCAGTCTTGGAGAGCATAAGAGACTACTTTCATAAACATTAAAATATTCAAATCTTTTATACATTTATACAGTCAGATCATGGACATAGCAAAGTGGGATGCTCTGGCTTATTTTGGGATCATTTTTCATAAACTGGCCAAGTTTAGCCTAAAATGCAAGTTGGCAGTTATTGTTTATTAAACGTTGAAGCAATATCACGCTAATCACAACAACAGCACAATGGACTTTATGTTTACTGAACTTTAGCCAGCTCCTTTGTTTCCTG
Organism: Phoxinus phoxinus; assembly: GCF_949152265.1. NCBI lineage: Eukaryota > Metazoa > Chordata > Actinopteri > Cypriniformes > Leuciscidae > Phoxinus > Phoxinus phoxinus. The sequence goes on from NC_136896.1 coordinate 29,796,282, forward strand.
TCTGCCATTATTAGACAAACTGATTAATCCAGGTGTGTCTGATTCTTGTTGTTGGTCAGACACACCTGGATTAATCAGTTTGTCCCAATAATGGCAGACAGGAAACAAAGGAGCTGACTAAAGTTCAGGAAGTAGTGCAGCTGTGCATAAAGTCCATTGTGATGCATCAAATGTATAAGGTCTCATGTAATATAGCATAAACAAATCAATCATTTTCACACAGTAATCATGTTCACGAATAGATACTTTATCAGTAATAACTCCACAAAACTCAGAACGACCAATTATTGTCAGCATAATCCTCTCTGAGCAGACTCACATAAGCGCTGCGTTTAGCCGAATCACCTTCACGCCCCGCGAGCAGATGCAGTTTAATGCCTCGCTGACAAATTACAGTCATTTTAATAACTATCTTCTGTACGAATGGACATTATTCCTGGAAACTAATGACTCACCTCATCATGACTCATAAGGGAAACAGCAAAAGTAGTTATCAGAGGGGGAAAAAAATATTCTTTTTTTTATTTTATTTTTTTTTATAAGAAAGAATAAGACTGTGAAAAGACAATAAACATGATTGCCGGAGTCTCCTGGCCTCTCTGATGCCTTCTGACTGTCAACGCAAATAGCAGTTAAATAACAAAATGTGAATTCGTAACCAAAAACAGAATTATCTTTTTCCAAGACAAAAACCAATTTGAAGTAAAAGAACTGGCACACACCAGCAAACTGAGTGTCCTGATGACTGAAAACACAAAAAAAAAAAAAAACGAGAACAACTGTTACAAATTGTGAAAGGACTTCACTTTTTGATAACAAGAAACCTCAAATATTGATGATCATCTTGCAAATGTAATATTATTATTATATTCATATGAGTGAATGTGTGTTCAGTTAACATTTAGTCTGCTTTTATTTATTTTCATTTTAGTGATTTAACTTCTGCTTTAAAAAGCAATTGTTGTTGTTTTAGGATGTCATGTTGATATTTTAAGGCTTTTTTGACAACATACATGCGCTATATTTGTTTTCATAACTTCAATTTGCACATTGTTTGGAGGACAACATTGGGCTGGATGAATAACATTTCTTTCTCTAATAAATACATAAAATAAAATGGCCTTTTCTTTTCCAATTAACTTCTTAAATAAATAAAAGATTATTAAAAATTGAATAAATTGAAGTCCTGGTTCAATTATTTGAAGATTTTTCAAAAAACAAAAAAATCTAATTAGCAGCAAAACTATTTAATCTGAGAAAATCCGTCAGATCTCCTCCTCCGTTTACAAGGCTGTCATGTTCAACATGTTTAACTCTGACTGCTCAACTAAAAACCTTTTTCTTTTTGGACTTTTTCCAAACTTTCCACAGACACCAGATTGAAAAGCCCCGATCAAACATCAGATCACCAGAACCAGATGGACGCCCAGTGGAATGTTATCAGCAGATTTGGCATCATCTTTCACACTTGTCCTGAAAATGATGTCAGGATTTTATGAGAAAAGCAATTTTGAAACAAATAGCGTCCTCAAAACTCTTGGGTGAAAAGCCAAACTAAAACCATAAACAATAATCTAGTAATCTCTTTAATAGGATCGACATCGCACCTGATAAAAACCTGAAGTCTTATTGATATTCTGACCAGATCACCATTAAAATATATATTAGTATTACGGTTCATTTAACTAAAAAAATGGTTATAATTTTATTAGTACAATTTATACATTGAGGTCTTCTCATTGAAACCTCACTGCTCTCTTTACTAATGTTTGAATGATATGATGCAATATTGATGTAACTCATGAGATGATGAGGGTGTGCGTTTGATTAGTTTCCATTTTCCATCTTTATTCAAATGCTCTTCCACAAACAGACATTTGGAAGAACTAAGTGGGTTGCATCTTGGGATCAGGGTGTGAAGGACAACCGGGTGTTGGGATATTAGGGTGCGTTTAGTGAATTCAGCACTTTAACAATAGAAAAAATAACAAGCTTTTATAAACAACCGACAGCATAAAGCAGTGATAGCTTGTGTATGCATACAGATGTACAGTGTATCCTTCTATGAAAGCATAACTCAAAGCAGTTCACAAGCAATTACTCTAGGCTATTCTAGACTTGAACCAGCTTATATAATATATGTGATTGATATATGATAGATGTGATTGATATATGATAGATGTGATTGATATATGATATATGTGATTGATATAGATTGATATATGATAGCTGTGATTGATATACGACATGATATATGTGATTGATATACGATATATTATATATGTGATTGATATACGATATATTATTATATATGATTGATATACGATATATTATATGATATATGACATGATATAAGATATGAAATGTGTGATTGATATACATTATGATATATGTGATTGATATATGACATGAGAATATGATACGATATGATATATGACATGACACAATATATATCATGATATATGACATGATACATGACATGATATATGACATAATACATAATATATTAAATGATACATAACATGACATATGGTACATGATATGAAATTATGAAATTATCTGAAATATTATGATATATTAATGCATTTTTATAATATAATATATCACAAATGTATATCCAGTGGTCCTGAAAGCTAAGAGATAAACTGTTCATGCATTTCTTTATATCTAGTATAAATCAAACACATCTATGTGACATTCAGTCAATCTTGATCCAGGAAGAGATTTTCCCCAAAGATTAGAACATTTGCCAGTCATCATGTGAAACACATCTCAAAAAACTTGTTTCTTGACCCTTTTAAAGCGTAGCGTGTGGTGGGGCTCTAGAACTGAACATTGAGAACACTGGTATAGTCCCAGATGGCTGTGGTTCATTGGAATCACATAATGAATTGATAGGGATCAGTCAAGAAAGGGTGTGCGCTAATGTTATCTACTACAGGAAGATCTCGTAGTGCTGCATATTGTGGAATACAAAAGGAAATGCCATATCCATTCAACGCCATGCTTTTTTACGAGTTAATCTTTCTTAGCATGTAATGTCGCTGTTTGAGCGTAAACAATCTCTGCAAAGTTTCAAAGTTATTCTCTATATCAGTGTCAGTGTTTCTGAACTCCTGAAACGCCTCCATTGTAGTCTGGAGTTTCTTCCAGAAACAAACATGTCACAATATTCCTCATTTAAATAATTCATATGCAGAATAAAGGGGCGGGGCCTGGTTGAGTTAGTTAGTAGTGTGTTAAACTGGCGGTTATGGTAGGGGGGGGGGGGGGGGGGTTGGGGGGGGGGGCATTTCCCAAACACACTCGAAACACTCGACCAATCACAACACACTGATCCAGCCGACCAATCAGAGCACGGTGTGCTTTTCAGAAGGAGGGGCTTCATAGAGACTGGAACTAAACAAAATTTCCCACGTTAAAAAATCAATACGACCTATGGTTGCAAGCTCAGTCGTTACCAATAGAGTTCAATGGAAATTGCGACCATATTTAGCTAACGGTGGTTTTGGGAAACGCACCCCAGAGCGTTACTGACAGACTGGGAAGAGAGGAGCTACAACAAGGTGAAGAACAATGTACATTCAAGCATGAGCCCGAAATCAAAATTAAGACTTTGAAAAGGAAGCATAATAGGTCCGCTTTACATACAGGCCATAGGAGAAAACAACCTTAGAGACCACTAAAAGATAGTCCATCCTAATGGCATGGCACCAGACTGCATCATCCCAGACCGCGAGAAAGCAAGCGAGACTCCTGAGCGTTGTGTTGGTCTTGTGCTCCATGATTAAAGGCAGACCTTGGCCTAAGATCAAGCCTCATGCCCAGCAGGCTGTTACTGTCGGAGCCGTGGACGATCGCTGGCCAGCGCACATCGAGCTGGCAGGAGTCTCTGCTAACCCTCCTGAGAAGCCGTAGGCACGTAGAGCTTGGTGAAACTTCAGAAAAGGATTTGGGGGAGGTGGTTGTTAACACTTGAAAGAATAATGGGCATTGTATAGGTCAGCTTTGAGGGGGGAAATGCTGCTGTATTGATTCGCACCACAATATACAGTCACTGTTTGGATTTAAATAGGCAAATGCTATGATTGGATCATTATTGGTGTGATTATGTATGGTTCTAGCATGTTACAGTATATGTTTGGTAACAGTTCTTCTAGCCCTAATTCGCCTTTGGCTAAGCCACACCCTAGAATGTACATTGACCAATCACAGCGCAGCCAAGAACGAGCTCCCACAGAGGTCCGACAGTTTTTCACAGCGCTCCATTGACTTTAACACAGCCGTCTCATATTTTTGGTCTCGGCAGGCTATTACCGTCGTAGTTTTATCAAAAATACGGTTAAACGTTGTGCCTGGGGCATTTGTAACACAGATACGCATTTCCCAGAGAGGTTGCAGGCGGGTGTCCGTTTTTTTCCCTTCCCAAAACCGAAGTCAAATCCTGAAAAGTGTCGTCTTTGAATTAAACTGTGTGGACGTCCTCAGTCAGCGAAACCCCTCAAGATCAACAAGCTCACTTTTGCTCTAAGATACATTTAGCTTTTAACCTTACTGTGAAGTTATACTAGTTAGACAGTTTTAGGTTGTGATTTCGGTTCTCTACCCTAATTGTTGATTCGCTAGCACACGCTGCTAATAAATACAACGTTATACTCGCGTAGTCCGTTTGCTTTGTAATAACGATTATAGAAGTGAATAGAGACCCAGCTTTGCATGAACAGTGTTGCTCCTGATATTGTTAGTCCCAGTCTCCGTCTCGATTAGGATATGCGGTGGTTCATTTTTTGACTTTTGACCGTTATGCTTTTGCCTCTATTTGGATGCCTTGCCACTGTTGCCTACTTCTATCGGACACTTTATTTGCTGCTTTATAAAAGTTTGATAAAATTTCAGCAGGAAGAGCTGTCACAGCATAAGCCCTGTTGATCCCAAACCAGAGCCCAGATGAAGTTGACGGACGTAGCAACAGTAACTAAGGGGGGCGGGGCTTAGCCAAAGGTGAATTGATGGAGTGTGTATCTTTTCATTTCTTAAACAGTTAAGTACGTAGGAAGACTCGTCAGGCTCAGATTGTGAAAGAATGGTTGGGAGGAGCATGAGGAATCATTTGCACACATGAATTGGCACCTCTGAGTCTAGAGATTAAACTCACTGAAAGTCTTTGGGATGTGCTGGAGGAGACTTTCAGAGTGCTGGACTCTTGCATTGTCAGTACAACATCTTGACCAAACATTGATGCTCCACTTTTTTGGTCAAGATCTTGTATCCAGCCTGATGAATCTTGACATTGTCATCCTGGAATATGGTCACGATGTTTCTTCCTACATGGTTGTTTGAGAAATGAAAAGCTACACAATCCATCAATTAGGGTTAGAGGAACTGTTACAAAACATATAACATGCAAAAAAACATAACAAATATTGATCCAATCACACACCCGTAAGCATTTGCCTATTTAAATCCAAAAAGTAACTGTTGTGGCATACTAGCTTTACCTCAACTGATTCTTAACACTTTAAAGTCATGTTTTGTGTTATGTTCAGAGTTTGAGAAGCGTTCTGCGTATCAGGCATAGACACTACATTGTTTTTTCATGCACTGGTCATTTGTGAGATTTTGGGCATAGTGAGATAGTGGAAAGAAAACACCCAAAATATACAAATTAAATGTTTATTTTATTACACTTGATCCATTTGCTACTTCGGGAATTCAATTGCAATACACATCTTTAAATGCTTTTTCCTTCTCAGAAATCTACACTTCAGCAGCACTTACATCAAACTTTCCAGTTTTACATCAATTAAAATTTAAAAAAGTAACTTGTCACTGGAAAACCAATGCAATGCAAAATCATCAGCACTTTTAGTTAGCTCTTCCCCAACACTTTCTGCCCTTGTTGTTACTCGTTGTCCACTTTCTCTGCCGCAGAAAAGACAACAGTCATTATGCACTATCTCTATAGCTTACATCTTGTAGAAATCTTCATTTCCTCAGTTCTCAAATAGGATCTGCTGATATTTCGGATGACAGGTGGAGAACATGCAATCACAGAAACAATCACGTGCCAGACAGCGTCCTAATGAGGAGGAAGTCCACTGTCTGAGGTCATGCTTCCTGGCCAGGAGAACTATCTGTAGACATTATCTCAAATTAATCCTACCCAAAATATCCAACCCATGCTTGTGTGCAATGTGGAAACATTTCTGCAAAATGATATGACGTTTTTTCTTGCATGTTTTGCGATACTTTCAA
>NC_136896.1:29807536-29875036 GCF_949152265.1 Phoxinus phoxinus
GATGAACTCGCAGTGTCAAGTGCAATTGCTTTACCTCAGTCTAGACTACCTACATATTTATACGTGTACATGCATGCATGCTCTAGCATTAAGCCCAAGGCGAGCAGACTCCTGAAACTAGAGCCAGCAAGGTGCAGGAACGCTCTCCTAATGAATAACCCAGCAGTAATTCAAGCTAATGTGGACTAAAGCACAGAGTTCAGACACATGTCTCCATATACCGTGAAGAAACTCTTCTCAGTTACAGCCGTGAGGAAGGTCTAGCAGTTGTTACGGATGTGTGTTCTCCCCGTGAGCCGCCGGATCAATGACTGTCCCTCTCCGCTGTGTTTGACTTGGAGTCTGACTCTGGACTGCAGATGCTGAGGAGACGGGCTTTGAGCCGGACCCAGAAACCTGCAGGAGTCCAACAGGCCCTCCTCGTGCGCAAATCACCAGGTTCTGCGGTCTTGGACTTATTGAAGTTGACAGGTTTTATTTTATTCTCACCATAAACGCAATATTCGCAGATCCATTTGGTCACAATCTTCTGCCAAAAAAAGTTAATTCAAGTAAGCAAAACATTGTGACCTTGCTCATTGTGTTTGTGCAAGCCAGGAAACCTCAACTCACACACAAAGAAGATGGATAATTACAAGGACTTTGAAATATATGCATAGATGGACGTTCATACGGACAGTTATTCGCCGCAACAAAGCAACTGTACCTCGTTTGTTTTCAATGAGAGTTGTTTTATCCAGTGACAGACCGCTGGAGCAGAGACAAAGTTGAGCTAAACTTTATGCAAATTAGCCGGATGTTGTGGCCGGGGAAAATTACATGATTTCTTTTTTATATATATATCTTAAAATGTGCACTGCATATCTATTATTATTAAAGAAAAATCAAGAGGTGGATGAATCAAGAATACTGCCAAATATAAAAGTTTCTCATTCATTCACTACTAAAAGAAGTTGATAAAAAAAGTTTAATTTCATCAAAAGATGAGTATTTTTACTTAATATAACTCATATTTATGTACTGAGCAGTGTTGAATCATTAGTTTAGCTGGTGTGTGAGTGATATGGCCAAACACAAAACCCCAAAACAACAGTGTTTCATCGTAAGTTAAAGGTCAAACTCCCTAAAACTCGTCACTACAGATCTCAGTAAGGCCACATCTTTCTCTCGGCCTCCTAAACCTGATCCAGAACATTGCACAGTTTGACTGGCAGGATCGGTGTAATACATCTGATTTTTTTTTTTGTCAGCGTGAGAGTGTGTGTGAGTACGGACGAGTGCTGTCGCCTTTAAACAGACAGACAGTGAGAGAAAGAGTCCGAGATATACGTTAGAAAGAAAGAGAATGTTGTGTAGGAGGGAAAAAAAAAACGGAGGCCAAAATCCCACTTATAGCAAGACTCATTATCATCCAAAAACTTTAAATGCTTCCAGTGAGATCTTCGCCTGTCTACAGGCCTCTTCTCTTTGTTATGGAGCAACTCTTCTGCCAGGCCACTTTGTTTATTATCGGCATCCGTGCCCATTTGGACAAAAAAAGGTTAGTCTTTTAAAACACCCAATCCTTTCCAAATCACACTTCACCAGCTATCCATCTCACACTTGCAGCTTTCCAACCTATCCCATCTTTCCATTTCCTCTCACATTTCTATTGTAGTATCTCCAAGACCACGCACATGCAAAAGCTGGACTTCAACATGTCAGATATATGATGCTCTACAGAAGATCTCTCAGGGTGTGAAGGAGCCTCCAGCGGTCTTATAAGAAGAGAGAACTGAAAACATCTTGCACTAATAAATCGCAATCGAGTGGCTCTAATTGGGAACGTCCCATCCCGAACCCTTTTAAACAAAAAGCAGTCATGTTTATCCATTTATTTCCCTCTCTGTTATATCACCTCCTAATCTCCCTCCCTTTTTCCTAGTCTGACTGACGCAGGACTTAATGCATGTTAGTAGTAGTCATATTTAAAAATGAGCATGTTGTCCTTTCCTCTGTACTAAATTTAGACTTTTTCCTCTAGTAAAAATGTATGTGCCAGAGTAGGTGACTAAAACACTCGACTCGCTACAACCCACGTCACTGCTCACAAGGTGTGAGGGCGTGGAAAAGCACAGCGCGCCAACCAGACCGAGGACCTCCTTCCTGGAGACGTAAGAAAACAGAAATAAAACCCGATGGAATATTTCTTTCCACTGGCTTGTAGGAGGGTGAGGACATGGAGTAGCAGGTGACTATCGTTTCTGGAGCGCCAGAGCAAGTGTTCCGTGACTCACAATTAGATATAAAAGTGCGAAAATATCCATTTCCCAAATTCCATTTACGATTATTCTCGTAAATAATAAAGTCGAGTATGGGCAAAGTGCACTCCAGTAATGCCCTGCAGTGCATCAATGGTGACACGTGCTTCTAACAAGTACGATTTAAAAACAAAATTGTGATTAAAACAGATTACATGAGTATGTTTTACAAGATGGTAAATGCCAAACCAACACAAAAACAGTGAAGTACAGCAGTGAATCATATCGCTGTCATTCGAAATGAAATATTGAAAGCTTGCGCCACTCAGTCTGCCTGGCTGCATCCCTGGAAGTACAATTATATGAAAGCATTGGTGGAAGGAGTTGAGTGGGCGACTAACGGTCCGCTAACAGACGGAAGGAGGAATGAGTAGCGGAACGCTGGAAGGAGGAATAAAAGAGAGGGAATCCTTGGTCCGGTGCGCTGGCATGGCTCAGATGAGCTGGAGGAGAGGGTGAGGTGGGCAGGTTAGTCACTACAGTCGAGTCGTCTGGATAGACTGTGGCAGGCGTGGACGAGCCGGAGAGAGGAAGAAATGAATGACTGTGACTCAGCAGAAAACTGCGCAGTCACTGACAACCTACCGAGGCCTGCAGAAACAAAACCCTGTGATTTTAAGTGGGTGGGATTCAGATACACACTGAAATGGCTGTTTGTTAATTTCGCTACTTTTCAAATGCATTGTTTTATTGTTTTAGCCTTGTTCTAGACCCAGACATTTAATATTGCATTGTGAAAATCCATTACAAAAACATAAATTACACATTGAAAACTATGGATCTAAAGCAGCAAGTGCAATACAAATACATTTTCATTTATTTATTATAACTAACCATGACTGTGCAATGTTGACGCATTTTAACCACAACCAGCAATTCTGCAGCTATTAATTCATTCAAAAGTTAGCAAACGTGGGAGGAAGGATGGATGGATGGATGGATGGATGGATGGATGGATGGATGGATGGATGGATGGATGGATGGATGGATGGATGGATGGATGGATGGATGGATGGATGGATGGATGGATGGATGGATGGATGGATGGATGGATGGATGGATGGATGGATGGATGGATGGATGGATGGATGGATGGATGGATGGATGGATGGATGGATGGATGGATGGATGGATGGATGGATGGGTGGGTGGGTGGGTGGGTGGGTGGGTGGATGGATGGATTTGTTTCTCCCAAATTATACCCTGGCATTAGGATACATACATAAATACATACTGTTTCTTCTCTGAAATTGTACCCTGGCCATGTGTAATCAAAGAAGAGCAGGAAGTCCACATCAGCGTGTGTGTGTGGGGGGGGGGGACCCATACACATGCAAACACATACAAAAACACTCAAGACACATTGAGCAACGTCATCAACTGGTATTGGACGCTTTGAGACGGCGTGTAGAGTTCCAGTATGGACCAGAGCCCTGCTGTGAATGAAATGGACTGATCGTTGAGCTGTGGTTCCCGCTGCACTCAGAGGCTGATAAAACACATCCATACTTATGCTGTAGTCTTCCCTTCTCCATGTCCAGAGTGGGAAAAATGAACAGTGTGCAAGAACCAGGAGAACGGAGGAGAGAAAGACTGGCATCCTGATGAAAACACTACTTTTCTTGGAATGCCTTCAAAAACTGCATTGCTTTTCCCTCCGAAGGTTTTGTAAAACTCCCAGCTGTTTTCTTTGCATGCAGTCTTTGCCAAATAGTTAATCATAATAATCACACTACTATTAGTTGACGTCAATACGAATAACATCTAAAGATGATTGGTGTAAATCACTACTATAATGCCCCTGGTACGGAGCGATTGGATGCAGTTTGTGTTCCTTCCTTTAACAACCCAGTGGAAAACAAGTGGAAACAAATTTATAAAAGACAAAAGTCAAAAGAACTGGTTCTGATTCATTTTTCCCCACATGTAAAAGTCAAGACAGATTTGCCATAAGCGGCATGTTACATTTTCATGCGTGTCTGCTGAGATGAGGCTTGACAAGGTAGGGCAGTTACTGTGGCAGGGATTTGTTGTGGTATTTGAATAAGAAACTGCTTTGACAAGTCGTGGAAGAGAATACGACGGCGGGAGACAACGTGGCTTTTCACCTTCACCCTCCGAAGTGTGGCTGGAGCTTCACGATGACAATAACCATTACATCTAAATCAATTCAGTTCTATAAAATGTCAAGCAAATAACATGACTTTCATGAGATGCATTATAGCTTGTAAGGCTTAGTTCTCTACTACAACATTTACATTTAGTCATTTAGCAGATGCTTTTATCCAAAGCAACTTACAACTGAGGACTACAGCAAGCGAGTCATCGTGAAGAGGCAAAAATAACACAAGAAGTGCTCAAAATACAAAGTTCAGGCATTGCTCAGAGTAGCATAAGCCAAACAAGGGAGGATTAAAGGAAAAGTTTTTTATTTTTTTATGTCAATTGTTTACTACAACACTTTAAATAAGAGATACTGTACAGTCAGACGGGTATTATAAACCCAACAATGGTTTCTAATATATAGTCCTTATACAGTTGAACTATTATGGAGCTTGGAAGTAAAAATCACATTAAACTTTTGAACAATAATATCTAAACCACTTATTGTTACATGCTTTTGTTGAAGACGTAAGTCTGCAATATTTCAATTTATACCTTGGTCTGTCTGAATACTTCATTCTGGTTGGCTGGAAGGTGTGAGTTCAAACTGTGTAAGGCAGAGGTAGTTCCAGTCAGTTTAATGCCACACACACACACACAGAGAGAGAGAGAGAGAGAGAGAGAGAGAGAGAGAGAGAGAGAGAGAGAGAGAGAGAGAGAGAGAGAGAGAGAGAGAGAGAGAGAGAGAGAGAGAGAGAGAGAGAGGGAGAGGAGAGAGAGAGAGAGAGAGAGAGAGAGAGAGAGAGAGAGAGAGAGAGAGAGAGAGAGAGAGAGAGAGAGAGAGAGAGTGAGTGAGTGAGTGAGTGAGTGAGTGAGAGCCAATGAGGTTCATTTGAGCTTCTGCAAGAACCAATGAGATTCATTCTTGCATTACGCATCACATTTGAGCTTCAGGAAAGAACCAATGAGGTTCATTCTCGTGTAATTAACCTTTAAAAACTTAATGACAAAAAATGGCATGCGGCCAAGAAAAAAAAAATCCTTAAACATCGAAAAAATTTGGAGTCGCGCCACATGACATGAACTATGAACTAACCTTGCTTTGTCATAAAAGGTCAAATGATCTGATATTTTTATTGACTTACTGTCCTTGACACACAGTCATGAGGGTCTGCAGGGGTTATTCTCTATGACCTCATTTCCTGTTTTATAGGTTTTTGTGGTCGCACTTTGAGAACCCCGAGAAATGATAAAATACTGTGCCAAGAAATACTAAAAGATTGAGCCAAACTACTGTCTGTACATCACAATTTTATTTTAAATGGATTTTTTAAATAAATCAATAGATCTAGACACCAACAACAGACCCTTATATTAAAGTTTTAAGCTATATACCTGATCAAATCTCCCTGACTGACTCTCTTTTTGTTTTTGTCTCTTTTTTTTCTCCTCTTCTCCTTTCAAAATCTATCATAAATATTGTTGGCTCATTGACGAATTGCTCTTTTGTAAGTTGCTTTGGATGAAAGCATTTGCTAAATGCATAAATAAAATGTAAACACTTCATCAAATTGTACACAAATTAACTACACTGCAATATTACAGCATAACATAAAAATGTGCTCTAATATAAAGAAGCTTTCTGCCTACCAAACGAGCGCAAGTGTGTATGCACGTATGTCAGTGCCAGCATCACAGCAGAAGAAACCTATTACAAGTAACCCAAAAGACAACAACATCCTCACTGACAGAAACCATGAGGCCGAACGGCGTAATATGGAGTCCAATTACGTCTTCTAACAGAACGAAGAGGGCCTTGTGTGTCTTTGAACGGCTCCGTCTTAACTCGCAGCCGCAGCTGGTACTGAAGCACCCGTCGCCAATTAAGACAAAAACAAACGACAGAATCTGCCTTTTACGAGCTGTGATTTGCATCTTGACCTTTTTCCAGCTTTTCCGTCAATAATCATAACAACAGCTTTAAACGGACTGAACAGAATCTTTCATGTGCCGTTTTACAGCTCTTTTACAGTGATGGAGAGGAAAATCCCATACTGTGGCTTCGTCTGTTTTGGTGAGCTGATGTTTGATGGGAAAATATGTCACACTCTCAAAAGAAAAGCTGTCACTGGGACAGTACCTTTTCAAAAGGTACACTGTTGTACAAAAAGAGTGCATATTAGTATCTTAATCACTACATATTAGCAGTGTTGGGGAAAGTTACTTTTAAAAGTAATGCATTACAATATTGCGATACTCCCTTAAAAAGTAACTAATAGTTACTTTTTTAGAAAAGTAATGGGTTATGTTACTTTTGAGTTACTTTTTTTCCCACCTGGGCTGGGCTTGTTTGTTTTTTTTAAACACAAAAGTTCTATTTTGGGGCAAATATAAAGACACTTTCACACCAAAAGTGAAATAAAAATCCTCAGGCTGAAGGAAATGTGTACAGTAGAGGAAAGCAAACAAGCAAACCTTTCTATCTATCTATAGTGATTTCTGCTTATTTACCTGAATCATCGAAGGTCAGAAGCAAGTACATTGGTCAATAAAGTGAGATTAAATGCAAAAAAATAAATGTTTTATTGAACATATTTAGTTATTGGAGGTTTGCATAGTATTCTGATTCTGCATTTCACTGATTTTATTCATTTTGAGGAATATTTAAAAAAAAAAAATTGTGCAAGTGAGATGAGTAAATGCTCACATTTAGTCTAGATAAATGTTACAATAAACATCATGTTCACACACATACACACACGCACGCACGCGCCTCTGCACTTTGATTTGTCTCAACATGGGGACAGGAGAGCTGTCAGTCAATAAATGGGAAAACAAAGTAACTTGCGTTACTTATTTGAAAAAGTAACTCAGATATTTTGTTGTAAATTTTAAAAGTAATGCATTACTTTACTAGTCAACTTCGAAAAAGTAATCTGATTACATAACTCAAGTTACTTGTAATGCATTTCCCCCGACACTGCATATTAGTACCCAAATGGTACCTATGTGAACCTTTTTTAAAGGGTACAGTCCACGTTTACCTTTTTTTTTTTTCTAAGAGCGCATGGTGATCGAGTTGGCTTGCGTGATGTTGCTCACGCATATTTGCTTCTCTAATGTGTGTATTTTAAACTAAGGTAACACAGATGTACTTGTGGCTGCATACGCATGGGTTTGTGAAGGAGAATTACTGTAGATGGGAAAGTATTTCACAATGTTATGACCTAGAAACCAGTGTTGCCTTTTGGTGTGAAAACAATTTTACCTCGACATTTGGAGTGGTTATTATAGCATTGGCATGGATGATCTGAAGAGTTAGAAGGATGCATTCCTCCAATGACATGATAACCTGTCACTCAAAAGGAAGTAATACATACACACAAGTACAGAAAGAAACTCCAGAGATTGGAAGAAACAGCTTTGAACGCAAGAACTGATCGTGATCAAAAGTGTGCTTGTTCACAGATGTGGCAGGGATGGCACGCATTTCACGAGCTGATGTCATGAAAGAGCTCGGAGCCCAACCTAACCGGGTTTTCCTATGGCCAATCCCCCCTGGAGCTCATGGGACAGACCAGTACGCTTCTGCTCGGTGTAATACTGGCCAGCATTACGTAACACAACCCTTAACAGCGAAGGCAAAAATGATGAGCTAATGCAAGTGGTGTTTAGAGGTTTACTGTCCGGTTGCAAATCGGACACCAGGATGAGCATGAACATGTGTCAGCATATCATTTCCCAGTTTACATGATTTATAAAAGAGTGGATACCCTGATAATAGTGATAAACACTGGACGCTCATGGGGGAAATCACTGGACATATGTGTCACTTTGGTGCTTGCTATATTAAAGCAAATATGTGACCCTGGACCACAAATATACATCATCTGAAAGCTGAATGAATAATATTTCCATTGATGTGTGGTTTGTTAGGATAGGACAATATTTGGTCGAGATACAACTATTGAAAATCTGGAATCTGAGGGTGCAAAAAAATCTAAATATTGAGAAAATCTCCTTTAAAGTTGTGCATTTATGTTCACGATTGTGCAGCATTCACTCACAAAAATACATGTTTTATATATTTAAGGTAGGGAATTTACTAAATATCTTTATGGATCATGATCTTTAATATATCCGTCCTTCGGATGAGACGTAAAACCGAGGTCCTGACTCTCTGTGATCATTAAAAATCCCAGGATGTCTTTCGAAAGAGTAGGGGTGTAACCCCAGCGTCCTGGCCAAATTTGCCCAGTGGCCTCTGTCCATCATGGCCTCCTAATCATCCTCCTATATATATATATACTAATTGGTGTGTGTTGGGCGTTCTGGCTCAATATGGCTGCCGACGCATCATCCAGGTTCATGCTGCACATTGGTGGTGCGTAAAGCGATTTGAGTGTTGAGAAAAGCGCTATATAAATGTAATGAATTATTATTATTAATTATTAATATCCAAATGATTTTTTAAAAGAAAAAGGGATAATTTTGACCCATACAATGTTTTGTTGGCTATTGCCACAAATATACCCGTGCGGCTCCAGACTGGTTTTGTGGTCCAGGGTCACATATTTGCATTTTCGACAGATACTATCTGTGGTGAAATAAAAGTCAATGGAATTATGCTTTTGTATGTGTGGATCTATTAATGTATTCAAAATGTATAAAAAAAAATGCAATTTATACACATGAACAATATCACACAAGTAGCAGTGCGGTATGGCTGTACATCATGTATACACACTCTAATAAATGCTGGGTTGTTTCAACCCAATTTTGGGTCAAATATGGACAAACCCAGCCGTTTGGTTACATTTTTAAATTACATTTTTAACCCAACGTTTGGGTTTGTCCATATTTGACCCAAAATTGGGTTGAAACAACCCAGCATTTATTAGAGTGCAGCCACATCGCACAGCGATACGAATGTGATATTCTTTATACAACAGTTAGATGGCAAGAGAGTAAATTAACAGTTGAGCCCTAACCTCCGTTACCAATTATAAAACATCACTTTATAACTAGTAACAATAATTATTTTACATTTGTAATATAATAAATATTTGTTACTAATTCTATTAAGGCAATGAGACAGGAAATAACCCAGCACATGAGTAAGATTTAACCCAGCAAGAGGGTTAATTTCACATACTGGTTGGGTCAAATGAATGAAATATGGGTTAAATGGTAAAACCCAGCACTTGGGTCAAACATAACCCAGCGCGTGTTCTGTCCAATAGTGACCCAGCGGTGTGGTTAAGGTTGGGTTATTTTTTAACCCTGCAGTTTTTAGAGTATATATATATAATATTTATTGAACAACAATATTTAAATGAACAACAATAGCCATTATACACACAAAAAAAGGAAGCAAACATTTCAGTCAAACGTACTGCACAAAAGCAGCGCTCTAGTACAGGATTTAAGTTAAATATAGCCTAAATATAAAGTTATGAAACATTAATTTCCCCTTAACCCAAATCGGTTCGGTCTGAAACAAGTAACAGATTAATAAGACCAAAGATTGCCCGTTTGATATACCCCAAATGAATTATATCTCATGTCTAACCACTATCTATATAGAGCCAGCAGCAAATTCCCGAAGGACTGGCCAAGATGACGCTGTTCTCTGCGGGAACATGAGCGCTGAACCGCTGACGGCCTGGAGCTCACATCTGCGTCTAAACACATTTTAAGACAGGCGCCATGTTTAGTTTTGAATCACATATTTGAGGTCTAAATAACTTCCATTCTCGCCTAAAAAACGTTTAAAGCTACATTTCAAGACACAACAACGGTACACTCTAAAAAATGCTGGGTTGTTTCAACCCAATTGTGGGTCAAATATGGACAAACCCAGCCGTTGGAATAAATTTTTAAATTACATTTTTAACCCAATGTTTGAGTTTGTCCATATTTGACCCAAAATTGGGTTGAAACAACCCAGCATTTTTAAGAGTGATATTTTTTTTTTTTAATATGGTGGATTTGCTCGACTGCCATGACAGTCACGGCGGAGTGATACACACAGTGAAACGGTCCCAGTGCTGATACTGGGGGGAAATCGCACGGCTCTCAGCCAATCAGATTCGAGAACCAGAAAGAACTGTTGTATAATGACTTTAAATGTACCTCTTCTGTGCTGTTTTTGATTTCTGAACTAAAATTAATTATGAGAAAAAAAAAAAAAAAAAAAATTTGGGGTCAGAATTTTTTTTTATAAAATAATAGCAGAAAATAAAAAATATAAAACTACTTTTAATGGTGGCATAATATATTTTGTGTGTGCTTACGAATCGAGAGTTTTCAGTCTGTTCTCCACACAAAGCCACAGCATGGCTTCAGACGTTATGGACTACACTGTTATTCTGCTTTTTTGACAGCCCTTGATCACCATTCACTTCCACTATATGAAAAAGAACATGACAATCCTGTCTAACATATTTTGTGTTTGACAGAAGAAGACAAAAAAAAAACGATCCACATGAGGGTGAGTAAATGATGAAAGGATGTTCATTTTTGGTCGAACTGTCCCTTTAAGAATCTGCAGAATGAGCTATAGCCCGAATAAAGGAAGGAGAGGAGAGCCATGAGAAGATAAGAAAGAATCAAGCACATAAATTCACACAAATGAATACCCTTCATATTTATATTATTCCTGGTATTATTTATGGATATCTCTGTATGCAGCCCCACACATGGCAAGAGCTCTCTCTCTCTCTCTCTCTCTCTCTCTCTCTCTCTCTCTCTCTCTCTCTCTCTCTCTCTCTCTCTCTCTCTATCATTACTCAGTGCGTTTGCACAAAAGCCTCTCATTAATGCATCTCGCTGTTCCAAGTGGTCAAGCGCCAGCACTAAGACTGGGAGGAAGTGCATTCCATCACCAATGGTTTCTGGCAAAGCCGTAAGCTACTTACCACGGGTCCTTCTCATGCCCTGTGCACGGTAACTCTACCCCGACTAACCTAGACGGGACATCTCAACTTAAAGAGACATTCTGACATCACTCACTCAACCCTTATGTTGTTCCAAACTCATATGAGGTGTATTTAAATATCAGATTATTATTATTATTATTTATTTTTTCAGAAGAAGCTATCTGCGCTGTTATAAATATCAATGATTTATTTATTTATTTTATCTATAAATGTATTCAAAATGCCATTAAAATGCAATTCACACATTTCTAAACTAAAATGCATTTGTTTTATTTTTCATGGGGAGGGGTGGGAAACATCTTCTGCCTCTGATACGGCTGCAACACCGCTCTGATTAAAGGGTTAAGCTGAAGCACATGCAGGGAGCACATACAGATGGATCTCATTCTCTCGGACACACACACACACACAGTAATTTAAGGTCAGTGGAGACCATATTAATACTGTTGGCTAGTAACAGGATGGACATATTGAGATACTTATTGAGTGGTTTACAAGAGCCTAGACTGCTGCAACAGGCATGGGGACTTCTGTTCATCTTTCGCTCATCATAAATGCTTGTGTTTTTAAAGAGACCGTTTTCTTCCCCATTGTGACATATATTTGAGTGAAATGGCTTCACAAACAAGAAAAAATGTAGGAAAAAATGCCCACATCATCAGAGAAGAGAAGAGATGCTGCAAGTTTTTCTGATTCAAGATTAGCAGGAACAATAATGACGAGCACCGATAAATAGTTTGTAATAAATAGTGAAATATTCCAATAAAATTTTTTATTTTTTTATTTAACAGCCCAGTTTGATTTTATGGTGAAAAAAAAAAATAGATCTAAATGTGAAAATAGGGAAATAAGCATGCAATTAAATATCCAGGATCACCCAATAAATGTACAATATTCACTGATACCAACAAGTAAAAAATAAATCTGTAATATTTTGGCTTAAAAAAAATGTGGTGTCAACCAATATGGCACTGATATATCATGCAACCCAAGTTATGAGTAGCAGTATGCATATATATTTCACAGCACATGATAATTCATACTCAAACTCGTCATTCGCCAAAATAGTTTTAATATATCGTCGTATCGTTTTCGTGAACCAAATATTGTAATAACACATAGAAAATATAATGAATAGTCGGCAATTTTAAGATTCAGATCATCGTCTACACTAAATTGAAGGGATAGCAACAGATTATAAGAAAAAAATAAACACTTTAAGAGGCTTATTAACATACAAGTTATTCAGGAGACTACAACGTGGAGCTCCTCATACTCAAAACAAAAATGCTACCACCACCAATACATGATCATGCATTCATGCGCTGACCAGATCATGAGATCGACAGATATAAGAGTGAAGTTCATTTGAGCCGTTGAATCCATCAGCGTGAGTTCAATATACACGTTTACTGACATTAAAGTGCAGAACGTGTTCAGATTCCTTCTGGAAGCCAAACTCTGCATGTGTATATTTCCTCCTGGTCTGGAATAACTGTGCAGCATGTTTCTGTGTCGTGAGGGTTTGTGTGGGCTCTGTGCGCTGCCGAAGGCTGTTCTGTGGCCACCGTGACCACCTTTGTGAACATCAGGCCTGTTTGTGGTGGTTTAGACTGAAGCTTCCTGCCAAAATCTGCTCTTTTTCTTTCTCAGTCCACTTGCCAGATAAATTTATATCCGTGCTGACTGAGCGATGCTCATGACTGGAGCTGCTCAAAATCAAGCCCGTTTCTTGTTTATCTTTTGGTGATCCTCTCATGTCACTGCTCCACCTGAAACAATCAAGAGCTTTACTTAGTGGTTGCTGAACATTCGGAAGAAGATTGTGTAATGGCGTTTCCTCAGCTTTTCCACTGTCCTTTGCTATACACACTTCGGTATCTCGGTGTGTGGCTCGGTGAGTCCGCAATGTGGATATGAAACGGTGCCCATAAACACAGCCAAACGTTCACAAAATGTGCACACATGTTTCTATACGCATGTTTTACAGCACCGAATCAGAAATTGTTTACTCCTGCAACATAAGCGTCTTCACTGTTGCAGAACGTCAGTCTTAAGGCAAGACACTCCAGCAGGGACGGTTGCATAAACTGCTTAGACTAGCCTTTAAAGTTAGTCATCTAATTGTTTTTCTTCAAGACTGGTCCTAACTTTTTAAAGTCAGTTACATAAAAAGATAGATCTAGACTGATTACCTCGGCTCTTGACTAATTTCTAGTTCTTAAAGTCCACCTGTGGTGAAAATCAAGTTTTTAATTTATATGTACAGTATATGTGGTGTTTTTAATCTGCTTTAAGACAAACCATGTGTAAATTCATAAGTCGACAGCATTGCTGAGTATTTTCTGCTTAAAACTGCAGTGAACCAAAGACAGTCTCAAAAACACGGTTTGAAATCGGCAAATCGCTGGTGTTTCTGACGTCACAAACGACCTTGTAACCAATCAGATCAACGTGTGATCGTCAACCAGTGGATCTCTGAGCTGAGTGAGTGGAGGCGGGGCTCATTTGCATATATTCATAGAACCGCGTATACTAAATGAGGCAAGGATGTCGAGTTACATTCAAGATATTTTAAGGCATGAAGATTTTTTTTTCAAGGAAAAAACTTTTACATTTATCATTTTGGTGATCAAAGATGAGTTTTAAGGGATAATTATTGACTACAGGGGAACTTTAAGACACACTCTGCGTCCAAAATCGAATACTTTCCTACTACCGTATTTTCCGGAATATAACTGGTTTTTTTCATTGTTTGGCTGGTCCTGCGACTTATAGTCAGGTGCGACTTATATATCAAAATTACTTCATATTGACTGCGATGAACCAAGAGAAAACATTACCGTCTACAGCCGTGAGAGGGCGCTCTAGTTAGCGGAGTTGTTCAGAAGCGACACCGAGGAAGAACTCAATGGATTCAGTGTTGAGGAATGAGATCGCGAGCTTGGTGAACTTGCTGACCGGTAACTTGCTTGTTGGACTCGCTGGCTAATGTTAATTTAGCCTATTCAGCCTCACAGGTATATGTTCTTTATGCTATTGTGGAGCTGAATAACTGTTAATGTGTTACGCTAACACACCGGACACTATTCAGCTGTTGTTCTGTGTGCTATTGTGGAGCTGAATAACTTGCCTTTCCAGATTAAATGTCTGTTCTTGGTCTTGGATTTTGTGAAATAAATTTCTAAATAAATGTGACTTATAGTCCAGTGCGACTTATATACGTTTTTCTCCTCTTCATGACGCATTTTTTGACTGATGCGACTTATACTCCGGAGTGACTTACGTTCGGTATATACGGTATATTCAAAAATACGGTATATAGCAAGCGAAAAACTGAATATAGATAGGAATTAAACTGTAAAGTTTGGTGTGAGTAGATAGAAATGTAGGCTACTTTCATTGACATCTATAGATGAAAATAAATAACGTGCAATGAAAACAAAATGATGTTTTCCTACCACTAGTCTGAAAACTGCATGAAAACTATGCTTGTGTCTGTACTGTATGTGTCTTGCTTTAAAGGAAACATGAATTTGTCAGTGTATGTTTGAGCTCTGATTATGTGTTGAGTCAAATTCCAAGCATTTCCCAACCCATTTGAGCTTCCAAGAGCTACAAAAACACACTCTCTTAAAGACCCCATGAAATGTCTTGACGAGCGTGGTTTTCTTTCCGGTGTTGACATGTTTGCTATTTGAAAGATGGGCTAGCCAACATGCTCTGAATCAATTCAACCAATTGCTTGACTTTTCAATGTTTCAAAACGCTTAAAATAACACAGACATTTACGTATCGTTGTCCGGCTACGTTGTCTTTGATCCCTAATTTGACCCGATTAAATCCCTCTAATTTGATTTAATGGAATCCGTTTTTATCTTTTATTTTGGCTAGGCACTACGGGAGTGAACGGGAGTGAACAGGAGTGTGTGTGGCGTGGAGCTGTGTGAAGGCCGTGGGATTCTCTGCAATTCAATCTCCCACTCCAACCACATTATACACTAAGACCCTGAAGTTTACCTGTTGCTAGGCGATGGTAATATTCATAATTCTTGTCCTTGCTCAGGCTGCCATGATTCATGTTGAGTTCACAGTAAATGGCTGCGTAATTGCACGTTGCCGTTCCAGACTTCAGAGGTGCTGAGTTCTGCTGGGTCGATGTGCTATCGCTATTAGCATGGCCACTTTGGTCAGAAATATGAGCCACACATGAGCCAAGTCCTCATTCCAGGAATGCACTCCGAACTCAAATAAATACGCTGTTGCATATCATTCATACTAAATCAGGGTCGATGGCCTGGACCGCACCACATGACACCCTAACCAGTGTTTTGATGAGCGAGCTCGACGAGAAGTGCTTACAAATTTCCTTGATAATAAGAGCTTGATATAATATAAATATCAGAGTTAAACACGTCAGGCCTTTGTTTCTTTGCACAGAGAATATTTTTATAGAAACCACTGTGGTTTTGTGCCACAAAGGCAAGAGAGCCATAATAATGGTGAGGTCGATTTAGGAAAGGAGAAATAAACTCCAGACTACTCCAAACATACATCTGCATTAGAACCCACAGGGAGGAAAAAACACAGGATCGCCATGTTCGAGTATCTACTGAAGGTAAGACAGAGGAGAGGAGGCATTGGCTATAGCGTTGGTTCACTGCAAAATAATTAAAATGTCCTGATAATTTGCTCACCCCCGTGCATGTCATCCAAAATGTTCACGTCTTTCTTTCTTCAGTTGAAAAGAAATTGAGGTTTTTAAGGAAAACATTCCAGGATGTTCTCCATATAGTGACTTAAATGGTCCAACGGGTCGAAGGTCCAAATGTGAGTTTCAGTGCAGCTTCAAAGTCTCGACACGATCCCAGCTGAGGAATAAGAGTCCTATCTAGACAAACCAGCGGCCATTAAAAAAAAAAAAAAAAATGTATATACTCTTTAACCACAAATGCTCGTCTTGCACGAGCTGTGATGCGCCACACATTACGTCATCACGTTGGAAAGGTCACGCGTGACGTATGCAGAAGAACAGACCCAGTGTTTACAAAGCCTATACGTGCAAAGACTAAGTCAAACGCCCTTTACAGACAAAAAAAGACAAAAAAAATTAAGTCGGACGATTTTGTAGTTGGGAAAAGCTCCTTCCCCACACTTGTAAACACTGGGTCGGTACTTCCGTTTAAAGGTGAAACTCGAAAAAATTATGAATATGGTGCAAAAGTTCATTTATTTCAGTAATTCAACTTAAAAGGTGAAACTAATATATTATATAGACTCATTACATGCAAAGTGAGATATTTCAAGCCTTTATTTGTTATAATTGTGATGATTATGGCTTACATAAATGAACTTTTGCACCATATTCGAGTTTCACCTGTATGTCACGCGTGACCTTTCCAACGTGATTACGTAATGCGTGAAGTCGTGGGCGCGCATCGGAGACCTAGACTCGAGATAGACAAGCATCTACGGTTAAAAATAATATACTTTCTTTTTTTTTAAGATTACCGATCGTTTTGCTAGATTAGACCCTGCCTGGACTACTTTAGCAGTGTGTTTCCCTGAAAATTATTGCACACCTTAGAACATTCCTCAACCAATCAGATTCAACAGATCCATAATATAATATAATATAATATAATATAATATAATATAATATAATATAATATAATATAATATAATATAATATTGCAATAAAACGAATGTAGTTTAATGATGCATTATAAGGAATACTTTAATTTTAGAAACCTCCTTATAATATCACAATGAATGTTTTCCCCTCACACAGTATAAAAGAGTCTGTACACATGAAAATATTTACCTAATTTTATAGATAATCATATCTGATGGTGCTACATTGCACTTATTTTACCCCACTTTCTCTCCTTTCACTCTATCGTGCCGTTTCTATATATAGTTAATGCACCAAAACCAAAGTTAAAGTTAATGCAGCCATTTAAACAGACATCTTGATTTCAATCAAACCAGACAACTGAGTGAAAATAAGCCAGGGAAGAGCATATCTGTGAGAATGTCCAGGCCAGGATAGAGCGGTTTAGCTTGCAGATAATGGCGTCTGTTTGCTTGTTTGTACATTTATAGAGCACACTCAAGAGAACTTTTCCCATGATGTCAAAGAATCAACCTGTGCTCCTGCTGACTGTTAATTCACACACACACACACACACACACTGGACTTTGGGGCCGGTTTTGTCAGAAAGCATGACTTCATAGCCGTGGCCCTTGGGCAGTGGGGTCTAGCCGAGCTTTAAGCCTGGATAAACAGCCCAGTGGGAATACCTCTCCTTCCTCTGTTTTTTCAGCTCATGCGTTTGTTGCGACTCATTCCCTCTCCATCGAGCACTGGTGCACATGCTGTCAAACCAGTTTTGGCCAGTCATGCCTCTACAGTTGACTGAGACGCCACCATGGAAACCAGAACATGGTGTGCCAAGGATGGGACAGAGACGTTTTGGGAAATAATAAAAGACCCTGATAAGAATAATTGGAAACACTTTACAAAAACATCTCATTTGTGAACTACGTAACTCTGAGCAATGTATTTTTGCAGCATTTATATGATCAGTTTGCTCATGTTAGTTCACAGCAGTGTTATTTTAGTTAATCAGCTTTTATTTGTATATTTTCATGTAAAATTTTAGTCATTTCATTATGTGCTTCTGTCATTATATTCAGGTTTAATTATTTTATTTTATTTTTAGTTTTACTTATTTTTAAATCGTTAATTTTAATCCTAATTTTAATCCAATCATTTTAATCCTTCAACTTGCCAAAGCAAGTTTTTCAACTAATGTTTATATCTAATTTTATTTCAACCATTTCATTTAGCAGAAAAAAATGCTGTTAATAGTTTAAGTTGACGATAATAACCTTGGTTAATAATGTTAACAACTTGATTAAGAAAACATTAGTAAATGTAGAAATTAACATTAAGAAATGCTATAGAAATATTGTTTATCGTTAGATCATGTTAACTGATGTTAAAAGCCTTATTGAGAAGTGTTACCAAATAATTAATTACAGTGACTTGAACTTGTTTGCATTGGGACAAATGAAAACAAAATATCCGATATGGGGTCTCGCTACATATTGTATTTACAGGAAGTTCCAAAAGCTTGTCCGACTGAAAGCATAGGCTTTGTGGACTCTCGCCGAGATCAAAGCAGGATCAACAAACGGTTGTGTGAGAGAGTCTGAGGGGGGAAAGTGGAAAGTCTTTCAGATATCTCTCCAGATTAAATCCTATGGAGGTGAGGAGCACCCTACTGTCCGGCTTTAGGAAGAAACGCTTCAGGAGGATCACAGAAAACACACCAACTCAGGTTAACTCCGCTCATATGGTAAGATTTAAAAGAATAATTCATGCAAAACTGATTATTATTATCACCATAACATTATTTACTTACCCTCTTTAGTTGAACACAGAAAGAAAAATCTGCTGAAGGTCACAGTTTTCCATGCAATTGCAATGAATGGGCATTGAAAGTTTTATGCAATAAAAAAGGACACAAAAGCATCATAAAATGATTCACACAACTGGTGCGCTACAAGTCTTCTGGAGTCATATGACAGCTTTGTGTGAGTTAAACTGGAAAACTGGATCAGTTGGTTCATAAACAAATCATTCAGACTGGTTTTGGAAACTGGATCAACTGATTCGTTAAAAAGATCCAAATCAAAAGAACGATTCCTTCATAATTCATGACTACACCCAAGAACGGTTTTCAGTGAATAACGTCTTAAGTTTTAAATGTCCGTTTAAGTTTTCATTTTGCCAACCAAATAAAAAACAAGACCATCTCTTGTCTAATATCTCCATGTCTTCTCCCGATGTCCCAAAGCAACTCTTCCCCAGGTACAAGACATTTAGGCTATATATTTGAGAAAGCAAAACCAACTTACGGGTATCTGTGAAATGCGCTATACAAATTAAGTTGATGTGCCTCACCAAGTCTACCAAACATAATTTGATGTGCTAAGGCATCTGGTTTACCGCAGTAAAGGCTCTTTCCTACTGAGGGCCCTATTTTAACAATGTGAAACACAAGTAACTTTGTGGGCGGATCTCGGGCGCTGTTGCTATTATACCTATTAAATCTAAAATGCGTTTGTGTCTGAAGTCGCTACATTACTCATAGGTGTGTTTTGGGTGTAATGTCCAATAAACCAATCAGAACGTCATCTCACATTCCCTTTAAGAGCCGGCGCGCTTGTTCCACGGCGGATTGCTATTATAACGGCGGGTTTGCCAGCGCACTTAAATAATGTTAACGGTGATCTCGCAGTCTTCAGGATTTAGTTTCCTGGTTCTTGACGGACAACACACTTTGTCAGATGTCCTTATATACCGATGTGTCTCGCCACTATTGATCACACAGGTTTGATCCGTCATTACTACAATTAGCCTGAATCATTTGAGTAAATGTGTAAGCTAGATTTATGCCTATCTTCATGGACATCACAATGATTTCCGTCGTGTGGTAATATTTTTCCTTGTAATTATGTATGGTTTGCAAAAATATGAACTGCTGCATCTGTGTAGATTAGAGAAGCAAAGTGTGTGTGTTGTGCACACGCTACATTATGGCCAAGCATGCGCCCTTAAAATAGCATCTGAATAACGCGCGGCGCCACCGACTTTAGACTCGGTTTCTCCTGTGGCAGAATTGTTTTCTGAAACTGCAAAATATCACCAGGGAACGTTTGCGCCGGAACACGCCTCTTTTCGCTGAACGCAAGTTCATTCCCTAATTTACGTCGGGTGCAAAATAGGAATGATACATGCGTCGGTGTACACAGTCATTTGCGCTAGGTGCAAGATATGCCCTGAGTGCGACGCGATAATGGTGCTTTCACACTGAAAACGAAACTATTGATTGCCTTCGACTAATTCACTCTTGTACGATATAGGCGGCACTGAGTAAGAATGCATTTTTCCTCATGTATGTATCTCGTAGGTTTTCCCATTTGGCTTTAACCTCGTCTTCTGCACAACATACAACAGAGATACATAAAGTTTGGTACTACACCAGAAACACAAACTAACGATTACAAGATCTCACTAGAATTATTTTGAAATCAAATCACGTGCATAACAGCTATAAATTACAATTTATGAGATTATTACCGTTTTTGCTCAAAACCCATTTTAACCCATCATCAAGTACCATCATTGTAATAACTTCTAATTGCAGTGATTTTGATTATATTATAGGCGGACATGCATTATTTGTTGTGTTTTATAATAGACTGAACGCTACACCTGCTTAGCATTTTTCAGCATCCTTTATCATTATAATAAAACATTTTTAAAAAAATCACAGAATTTTCCCAAAAACACATTGTAATCGTATCTATTTGGCTTCATGTTTCATCTGTAGAAACGTTTCTCTCAGTTGTTTATGTCTGGAACTCAGAACGAGGAAGTGTAGACGTAGTCATCCGGAAGGGCAGGAGTTATTAATCAAGTAATATGATTAATCACGATTTTTTAAAGTTGGTAAAATGGAAAGAAATTTGGTAATTTGGAAATGTTTGAGTCAACAAAACCTCTTATGTCATATGTAAGATGCGGATTGCATTTTGCACTGGTGAAAAAAAAAGTTAAAATGCTAAATATCCAGAAACTGTCCGGACGCCACGTGTAAAGATAACAGTCGTGTGAAGTACTTTAATGATCCTGGGGTTTGTGTTTTATGAAGTTTGAAAGCCTAGGCCGATCATCAGCACAATTCCTAAACATTTTCCTTTGTGTTCCACAGAAGAAAGTTTCATAAAGTTTCATGGAACGACAAAGGTTATAAAAATAACGTCAGAAAATGAATCTTTGGGTGAGCTCTCCCTTTAATGGTTTTGTCAGCCATCATGGATGTATAGAGTGATACTGGGATAACACAGTAATATGCTGCAAACCGCACTGTAGGAACAAAACCTGCCCTGGTTTATTTTAGAGATTAAAGAGACTATAATAGGATTTACTGAAAGATCATACCGCTAAACACTGCCTGGTAGTCATGGAGAAAGTATCATAAATATAAATGTCATTATATCTGTGTGTAAAGCGGTCCTGAGCCAAATCCTCTGGCCTCTTCTCTCACCTGAAACTATCAATCCAAGTCACGTAGGCACCATGTCTTTTGACGACACACTTCATCACTACAGACACACACACATGGACAAACAGAGTAATATATACTTTTCCCTGACGCATTTTTCCAGTAAATTACTGAGCCTTGCCAGTAAAACAATATTCTTGGTTGCTACCAAGCTTTTTTTTTTTTTTTTTTTTTTAATCCTTTGGACCTCTGAAATCTGAACTTTTTGGAAAAGAGCTGCGACTGTCAAAGGAGAGGCAACTCAAGTTTGGCTGACAGCTTCATCGTGTTTTCCGACTTGATCCTTCAAACTATTTTAATGTACAAACTATTGTAAATGTCCAGCCATGAAGCTTCTCGAGCGCGGGCGGCTTCTCAGCACTCCTTTCAGAGATCAGGAAACACCGTTTCATCACTTGTCCATTAGCTCTGTTGGCCCGGCTCTATGGTTTCACCTCCTTTTGTGTGCTAGCTCCGTCTTTTAGAGGAGAAACTAGAGGGAAAAAAGACATTTTCCCCTGTTTAACATCCTTGACATCGATCCCAGTGGTTCTCAACATGCTTATAGCTTCAAGACCCAGATTTTAAGTGGCAACATGATACAAAGATTGCTTATTGTAAAAACAATAATGTATTATATAGATCTGAATTCTGCAACAACAACTATCCTATCAAAGACATAATGTAATCTTTATGCCACAATGTAATGCACTTCATTTTAGAGGTCAACTGAAATATGGCCAAGGTCATTATATCGGCAGAGATATAGTCTATTAGATTTAATAGAGATATTTTCCCTGACGTCTCATAAAGCAGAATTTTTTCTGTGTATAAGCTATAAAAATAGATCAATTCAAAACTAATCTTTAAGGGCAAACAAGTATTGGCTGTCGATTCATGAAATGGACGTTTTCCCAGAAAAGCAGTTTATTCAGCATTATGAAGCCTCTCCTCTATTCATATAAAAAAGCCTCTAAAAGAAGCCTTAAAGAGGATCTGATATCGGTGGATATTTGGGGTTTTTTTCATTATTGACATTGAATTTTTGCTGGACTTACTGAGTGCACTTTTTTTACATAGTCTACTTTTTATTGATTTTTTTTGTTTTGTATTTTGTTTGCTTTTATTTGTGAAAAAAAAATAAGTAAATAACACAGTAGGCCTACATATATATTATGTAATTATTATATTAAATGTTTATTTTTTTATTTCTATTCTAATTATTTTAGTAAAGTTATGTAAAATATATAAATTTCATATAGCATAAATTGTTAAGCATTTGTGACGTGCTATCTTTAAAAAAAATAGTGTGCTATCATATAATTGGCTATATAGCAGCCATTAGATATAAAAATCGGCTGTCAATATTGATTAACCACTAATTTTGACCTTCCTATCTTAACAACTGAACCAGAAATAATTGCAGCTGTGCAGTTATATCTATTTTAACTCATTATTCAAACAAAATGTCAACATCATTGCTGAGTATTTTCTTCTTAAAACAGAACCAAACAGTGAACCAAAGACAGTCTCAAAAACACGGTTTGAAATCGCTGGTGTTTCTGACGTCACACACTACCTTGTAACCAATCAGATCAACGTGTGATCGTCAACCAGTGGATCTCTGAGTGAGTGAGTGAGTGGAGGCGGGGCTCATTTGCATATTCATAGAACCGCACATACTAAATGAGGCAAGGGTGTCGAGTTACATTCAAGATATTTTAAGGCATGAAGACATTTTTTTTCCATGGAAAAAAACTTTAAAATATGTAATTTCTTGATCAAAAATGAGTTTTAAGGGACACAATTATTGACTACAGGGGGATTTTAACAACAATGTAGCATTATCTACTAGTAAACAGTTGTAAGTACGGAATAATACTGTCCAGTAGGCCTTATTCAGTTACTAGTAAGATAGTAAGCCGAATATAAGCCATTGGAGAGAGAGAGAGAGAGAGAGAGAGAGAGAGAGAGAGAGAGAGAGAGAGAGAGAGAGAGAGATTCTGAGTAGTAGTAGTAACAAGGTTTCATTCATAATGAAAGGTTACAAATATGTTTGGCCACCAAGGGAGAAAACATCTCGCATACCTGAGCTTCAAGGTATGTGGTCCATTATACCTTGTAAAATGTCACTAACTCTCTTGCTCACACACACACACACACACACACAAGTTGGGAGAAGAAAGCATGATCAAGCAAAATGTCCCCCCGCTGTAAACAACCGTTGATCTGAGATCCTTCCAAGCTTTTTACTGCTTTCCCCCAAAGACTGTGAGGGAGTGAGACCTTATTTACTGCATTACATTTCCACCACAATCCCTTAAACTGATCAAATAAAGCAGGAGCCGGTCGTATTTCAGCCAAACCGAGCAATACATCATATCAGTTAAGAGCACATTTCTGCCTGCTCTCCTGATACAGGCAAACATCTTAGTTATAGTCTTTGTTATTTTTGTGTAAATGCATGCAAAAGTCTCTCTTTCCTCAAGACATGCACGTTGCGTACTGTTGTGCATTAATCTATGTGGTTTCAATCTGTGGTTCCCAGATAATAAAACATGATGCTCGTGATCGGTTTAACCCGACTCGTGTGTTCTTTTGGAGTTGAAGTCAATATATAACGCCACACAAAATATAATTTCCAAACTTTGACTAGGAAAAGTGCTGTAGAATAGGCAAACAATCAGCCTGGAGACTTGTATGGAAATCCCCATCTGATTTTGTGTGTATGATGTTACACAGACAAGGTGGCACCCAGGAAGATGAGCAAACTTCATGATAAATATTAACTTTTAAGCAAATTAGAGTCAAAATACCTGCATTATACAAGAAACCCTGTTTTGGAAACATTCGCAGAGTGTCAAGTTAAAGGGGTGGTTGATTATGATTTGACTTTTCTAACTGTAGTTAGTGTGTAATGTTGCTGTTTGATCATAAACAACATCTGCAAAGTTGCAACGCTCAAAGTTCAAAGCAAAGGGAGATATCTGCTTTTAAAGAAATAGTTTTTTAAGGACTACAACAAACGGCTGGTAGGAACTACACGACATTCCTCCCGGGTTAGTGACATCACCAACCCTAGAATTTACATAAACCCCGCCCCCAAGAACTTGATTATAGATTATCAAGACAGAATATGCTAATCAATAACTAGAAGATAACTACACATAAGCTTCATAAATTCATCAACTAACCATTTAGAAATGTCCTGTTGCTTCTACATGTTGTCACTTCTTCTTGAGTCCCTCCATCATTGTCTGACTCCGGTTTATATATATATATATATATATATATATATATATATATATATATATATATATATATATATATATATAATTGAGCCAATGTTATTGTCACATTGTTAATGTGTTTTTCTGTTGTTTATCATGGACTTTTAGTTTGTTTTCCATCTTCAGTGTTTTCATCATCTCTGTCGTCATTTTCATTAGTTCATTTTCGTCACCTGTTTAGTTAATCAGTTAATCACCCTTCATTGTCTTCACCTGTTGTACCCTCGTCATCCTCTGTATTTAAGTTCCTGTCTTTCTCCCTTCAGTTGTCGGTCAATGTTTGATTATGCTACAGTGTATCGTGAGTGTTTCCGTTTTGTGTAAGCTTTTTATAGTAAAAGTTTGAATTGGAGCTTTGTGCCTTTGCCTTTGTCTTCATCCGCACCATACCCGTGACAGATTGACCGACCAAAAAGCTATGGAGGCATTTCTGTTCAATCAGAATGGGAGTTCCATGGAGGAATTCGTTGAGGTGTACCTCCACCTCCATCTAGATGTGTACTGGAGTGAGAACGAGTTGAAGCAGCGCTTCTGGTGCGGACTGGACGATCCCCGGGACCAGTTACTACTGTTGGGAGACTTAAATCGACCTTTTTGTGACTTTTTAGATAAAGCCCTTTTGGTGTCTGGGTCTTCCCTCGCGGTCTCACCTGTCGCTCCGGAACTTCAGGAGCCCGCTGATCCTGCGCCAGAGCCTGCTGATCCTGCGCCAGAGCCCACTGATCCTGCGCCAGAGTCCTCATCGCTGCCAAGCACACAGCCCTCATCGCTGCCCAGCACAGAGCCCTCATCGCTGCCCAGCACAGAGCCCTCATCGCTGCCCAGCACAGAGCCCTCATCGCTGCCCAGCACAGAGCCCTCATCGCTGCCCAGCACAGAGCCCTCATCGCTGCCCAGCACAGAACCCTCATCGCTGCCCAGCACAGAGCCCTCATCGCCGGTCCCGTCCAGCCCAGAGCCTTCACCGCTGGTCCCGTCCAGCCCAGAGCCTTCACCGCTGGTCCCGTCCAGCCCAGAGCTTCCTGCACCGCTGGTCCCGTCCAGCCCAGAGCTTCCTGCACCGCTGGTCCCGTCCAGCCCAGAGCTTCCTGCACCGCTGGTCCCGTCCAGCCCAGAGCTTCCTGCACCGCTGGTCCCGTCCAGCCCAGAGCTTCCTGCACCGCTGGTCCCGTCCAGCCCTGAGCTTCCTGCACCGCTGGTCCCGTCCAGCCCAGAGCTTCCTGCACCGCTGGTCCCGTCCAGCCCAGAGCTTCCTGCACCGCTGGTCCCGTCCAGCCCAGAGCTTCCTGCACCGCTGGTCCCGTCCAGCCCAGAGCTTCCTGCACCGCTGGTCCCGTCCAGCCCAGAACTTCCTGCACCGCTGGTCCCGTCCAGCCCAGAGCTTCCTGCACCGCTGGTACCGTCCAGCCCAGAGCTTCCTGCACCGCTGGTCCCGTCCAGCCCAGAGCTTCCTGCACCGCTGGTCCCGTCCAGCCCAGAGCTTCCTGCACCGCTGGTCCCGTCCAGCCCAGAGCTTCCTGCACCGCTGGTCCCGTTCAGCCCAGAGCCTTCGCCGCTGGTCCCGTCCAGCCCAGGACCGCCTTCGCCGCTAGCCCCGGTCAGCTCAGAGCCCTCTTCGCCGCGGGTCCAGGCCAGTGCTGATCTCCCCAAGAAAATTTTGGGGGGGGGCAATAAGTCCTCTGAGGGGATCGTGGAGGCCCTTCCGACACGGTCGCCATGGCCGCCCGAAGGGTCCTCACCGCCATGGCCGCCCGAAGGGTCCTCACCGCCATGGCCGCCCGAAGGGTCCTCACCGCCATGGCCGCCCGAAGGGTCCTCACCGCCATGGCCGCCCGAAGGGTCCTCACCGCCATGGCCGCCCGAAGGGTCCTCACCGCCATGGCCGCCCGAAGGGTCCTCACCGCCATGGCCGCCCGAAGGGTCCTCACCGCCATGGCCGCCCGAAGGGTCCTCACCGCCATGGCCGCCCGAAGGGTCCTCACCGCCATGGCCGCCCGAAGGGTCCTCACCGCCGTGGCCGCCCGAGGGGTCGTCTCCGCCGTGGCCGCCCGAGGGGTCGTCTCCGCCGTGGCCGCCCGAGGGGTCGTCTCCGCCGTGGCCACTCGAAGGGTCCGCACCACCATGGACGCCTGAGGGTCCGTCTGCTCCGCCATGGCCACGCCCTCATCCTGCTCCGCCCTGGCCACCTGCACGTCCTGCTCCGCCCTGGAGGCTTCCTGCTCCAGATCGGCCACCTGTTCATCAGCCTCCAGGGCGCCCACCCTCCCACCCCTTTGGATGTTTTACGGCGCGAGGACGCGCCTGGGGGGAGGGGGGGGTTCTGTCACATTGTTAATGTGTTTTTCTGTTGTTTATCATGGACTTTTAGTTTGTTTTCCATCTTCAGTGTTTTCATCATCTCTGTCGTCATTTTCATTAGTTCATTTTCGTCACCTGTTTAGTTAATCAGTTAATCACCCTTCATTGTCTTCACCTGTTGTACCCTCGTCATCCTCTGTATTTAAGTTCCTGTCTTTCTCCCTTCAGTTGTCGGTCAATGTTTGATTATGTTACAGTGTATCGTGAGTGTTTCCGTTTTGTGTAAGCTTTTTATAGTAAAAGTTTGAATTGGAGCTTTGTGCCTTTGCCTTTGTCTTCATCCGCACCATACCCGTGACAGTTATAGAGTGCTAAAACCCAGAACAAGTTCTTATATTTAATTTCTACATCCAGCTCAGTGAATTCAATTGATTTTTTGAATGAGTTTTTGATTAAACGCATGGTCAAGCAACCATGTGTAATTTATTTAAAGACAATGTTAAGGTTTTCACTTCTGGCGATTGTATTTAGGCTTCAAAAGTCATAAAGTATGAAACAGAAGTTGTGATTGTCTTTTCTTCTCTATTGTGTCGTATATCCGAGAGAAACGCTTCTTGAACAAGAACACATGTGGGCGGGACTTAATTTTGTCTGTCGGGAATTGATTGGATGGTTGTGGTTTGCTATTGGTGGATCTCATGTGAGTGACAGGTTGCCCCGCCCTCGTCATCAGAGAAGAGATGTCACTGTTTTTTTTATAAAAAATGATGAGGCAAATGAATGGAAAAAAATAAAAATTATAAGCATGAATAAATCATTTAAATACTGCAATATTCTATTTATTTATTTTTAAACAAGTATTGTCAATTGTGATATCATGTGAATAAACAAGAATAAACAAGATATGGTGCAGTGTATTGTGATTATAGTCACGGCTAAAAAGGCATTGATTACAAGTAGAAGAAAAAAAAGGGTGTTATTATATTGAAGTGTCAGCATGGCTAGAATCGACCAATCCAAAGCCAAGACTGAAATGATCCATGCTTGAACAACTATGACCATCACAGTGTCTGCAGTCACTGATGATAGTGTAGGAATATCCCACAAAAAGGCATTTCAACAGATGTAATATGAATGTGCTTCGAGCGACCACCGTGCCGCCGTTGTGAAACGCTTTCTCTCTGACACACACACTGCGGTGACGCCAAAATCCTCTAATCTCAGGTTGTGTAACTCAAGCGGATATTTTTATGTCCGTTTATGACTCAAAGGTCAGTTACAAAAGAGAACCGTCACTCTATGTGATTAACATTTTTCATTTCCACGGATTAACATCTAAAATTAGCAATAAATATGATTACATGCTGCGCCGGGACTAGATGCTGATGCTGCACTAATTCAGTCAAAAATAGAGATTTTTCTCTTAGTATCCATACTCAAATATGTCTTAATTTCCGCAGAATTGATACACAGATAACAGCTGCACTTTCCTTCTCTCTGTGTTTCAGAGCAAAGCACGTGCCGGTGTTCATTTACACGCCGGCAGCTCGAGATCCCGTGTTTTCAGCGTCTCGGTTCACATTAACTCAATCTCTACATGTGCTGCGAGTTCAACGTATTCGGGAAGACACCTTTTCACATTCACATGATTTTTATGGACAGATGGATTTGTAATGAGAAGAGTTTCTGAAACCTGGTCACGGAAACTTAAAAGGCTTCCTTGCCGTTTTTCGCAAAAAAATAAAATATTGAGGGTTAAACGCTTTCAAATGAAGATATTAAGCCTGGGGTTCCCACGGGTCCTTGAAATCCTTGAAAGTTTGTGAATCTGAAAAAAACTAAAAAACATTCAAGACTTTTCAAGAGTTTTTGACAATAAACATACATAGATACAGGCCGTGCTTGAATTTATTTAGCGCAAGAAGTTTTCTAGAAAAAAATCCATATTAATTTATATTAATATTTTGTCAACACTTCATGGCCTATCATGCATACTAGCTTGCTTGATTTATGTTAGTTACGCGCATTTACATGTTACGTTAAAGGACAATTCCAGTGAAAAATGAACCTAGGGGTAATTAACACATGGTTACTGAGTCGATCGTTCTCTGGGATGTGTTTTCATGATAATCGAATGTAAAGAGTTTTATCTCTAAAAACAGATTCACTTATAACGCTAGTATATGGGGCATCGAATATGAGTAAAAAGAAATGGCTAGTTAAAACCACTAACACGGCTAAAAATAGCCTCACACTAACACGGTAGCATAATGAGGGTCCCTACATGCAAACCGAAGCATTGAGAACTGTGTAAGTGTACAGACGGTTTAATAAGAAGATACTTTATAAAGACAGTACATTACGCGTATACAGGCAGGTCTTGGAAAACAGTCTCGACTAGTCGAGTCACGAACGCAGTGCTACGTTAGATTTCACAAACGTAATTCCTATCGACCAGCTCACTTAGCACGGCGTTCGTGGCTCGACTAGTCGAGACTGTTTTCCAAGATGGCTCCTGCCTGTATACGCGTAATGAACTGCTACCGTGTTAGTGTGAGGTTAGTGGTATTAACTAGCGATTTACTTGTACCTATTATATGCCCCATATACTAGCGTTACAAGCTAATCTGGTTTTAGAGATAAAACTCTTTACATTCGATTATCATGAAAACACATCCCAGAGAGCGATCGACTAGGTAACCATGTGTTAATTACCCCTAGGTTCATTTTGCACCGGAATTGTCTTTTAAGCCCAGGGTTCCCACGGGTCCTTGAAATCCTTGAAAGTTTGTGAATCTGAAAAAAAAAAAAAAAAAAACATTCAAGGCCCTGGAAAGTTTACATGAAAATAAACGAATATATTTTGTGAAAAAATCCATATTATTTATATTATAATATTCATATTTATATTAATATTATGCCAACACTTCATGGCCTATCATGCATACTAGCTTGCTTGATTTACGCGTTACGATAAGTGTTTCCCGCGTGAGGTATTTTGTGTTGTACGTTGCCATGACATTCACGTGCACACAAAACTACTACGATGGAACCTCAACGTTTGTTGTTGGACACAATACATGTGATAAATTAAGTACTTGAATTTGAGGGTATTGGACCTGGAAAGTCCTTGAAAGGTCCGTGAATTTAAAGGTCTCATAATGTCAAAACTGAAATTTCCTGGCTTTTTTCATGATAACAGAGTTCTAGCGGCTATCAAACTAGCATATAAGTTTTAAAACGATCCACAGACAAATGCACACAGCCTGCATAAAGTAGCTGTGCCTTTTCACAAGCCGTCGTGACTTCCGTATTGGGATGTTCGCCGGAGTCAAATGTGACGTCACGATATGGGCGTGGTCGCGAACTGGTTGGCAGAAAGAACCAAAACATGTCGCAGACTCGCAGCGGTCTACCTGTGTTTTGTCAGCATATGCTAATTATTTGTCCGAAGAACCAAAAAAGAGATATAAGGTTAAGCTTTTATATAACCAGGGTTCATGTTCTCTGCCTGATCAATATCACCTGAGTGAGAATTGGAGCAAAAGCCCGGACACATGGCCAGATTTGACATTCGGCGACATCTATCTGTATCTCATCGACACGCCATCTATGTTTACCAGAGAGTCGATGAAGGCGTACAAATCTTTAGATGCCTATAAATTAAGTAATAATTACGAATATTACTTGTTGTAACTAAGGATAACTGGTAAATATGTTACAACTAGAGTAAAAATACAGGTGTAATTTATCCATGGGCTATATTTTGAATCAAAATTATCTTACCTCTGATATATAACATTGGTTAACATATAAGTAAAATGTATGAATGAAAATACAATAATTTGCCCTTAATTTATAAGGGTATGTCAGTGTTATTATACTTCCATTGCTCAGTCACAGCATGCACAAAAAGTTATGTAAACAAACACTTTGACACGTCTTCCGCGGTATTTTGTACAGTTATTCATTCATTAATGAACCCATCAATGCGATAGAACCTACTAGTAACATTTATTTACAAAATTAGTTTTAATTTTTAACGCAAAATGTAGGTAGCAGGCGCGATCGTGGTCCGCTGGCTCCCATTGTTTTCCGCTGGGTATAGACGCCTAATTGCAGAAATTCAAAGCTTTCTTTCTTGATTCAGGCTGTTTAGGTACGCGGTAGAAGCTCTTGGGGTTATTAATCTTATCGAACCTGTTAACACAGCCGATCACAAAGCACGATACAACCATTTTTCTTCTGTGTTTGCGCTGCGCTTTAAGCGGTCATTACTGTTCTTTTGCCAACCAGAGCGCGTCGTGACGTCACGGCGAACATCCCTATACATGTGATGTCAGAACTACTCAGTCATCGCCTTCAGTCACCACCTCCACCAATGGTGGGTCACTCAGAAAACAACAGGCCAATCAGAAGAGAGGCTCATAAATATTAAGTTGACAGGCCAAAATCGAGCTGTTCTTGGCAGAGCTCCTGAGAAAGGAGCTGTAAAATATATATTGAGATGTTTTTTGGTACTTATACTGCAAATATATATTATTAAGGACATCAAAACCTAAAATAAAACTTCAGAATGGTGTACAATATGGGACCTTTAAAGTTAACCAAGGTGTGGGAACCCTGTAAGCCTAAAGTATTGCAATTTCACTACTGCAGAGTATAGAGGGAAATAAGAATATTCAATTACTATTAATACTTAAGAATAACAATAATAACATTAAAACAACGTACTGGGTTTCTCCGACACGACTTCTAATTCCACAGAAAGACTGAAATAGAAGGAATACAAGAGGAAGCGCTCTTCTTTTTTTGCTGTTGTTTCTTTTTTTGGTTCTGCGATGGCACAAGGACAAAGGACGGTCTCCTTTCCGTCTGTCAACGGGTCATTTACAGGAATAGAGAAAGATCCGTTATCGCTCAGTAACTCTTTTGATTGCATCCAAAGCAAACATGGCTCTCTTTCAGGTCGCCGGTTTTTCTGAGGACGACGAAGCACGTCCGCTCCCTCGTCACCTCCCTCTCGGATCCATCCTCAAAGTCACTCCGCATGCTAGAAACCTGGAATGAATCAGCTAAAGCGTACATACATTTGCCATTTCATCTGCATTGTGAAGGAACTGTTGAGTAACATGTTGCATAATCTCCTCTGGCTTCTCCCATAGATTTGCACAGAAGGCAGAAGGCTCCTAGGAAACATTGGCAAAGTTTCAGCATCATGACCCTGACCAAGCCTTCTTTCAATGTAGGCCTGCATGATACATCTAATTAAAAATAATATCACGATACTATTATTTAATTCAATAAATATGTCCACGACCTGCTCCAGAGTGGCAGTGCTCAACCGTGCAAAAGCTGCAATCACGCCATGTTGTAATTACCGTAATTTTGTCATTTCTGTTCAACAATCTCTGTTACTTTAATATTATCATATACTATTATCATATACAATATTATATTATACTATTATCACTGTAAAGCTGCTTTGAAACAATCTATATTGTTAAAAGCGCTATATAAATGAAGGTGACTTGACTTTATTAATTAGCTTTAGCTAAAAACACTATGATGTTTACATCAGATGACTGGTTAAGTTTATCTTTAGTTTTTTGTATCTGTCCCGATCTAAATAAACTTAAATAATAATAATAATTGTGTTCTCGAACTGGGAATTGTGTGTTTTAATGGCAAAACTATCAATGCCTAAATGATCTGCAGCAGTCAGTTGAAACAAGTAGCTCTCAGAAAATTCCCAGCTTGCAAATTGTAATTACGAGCTCTTCGACGCTTTTTACAAGATGCACTTGCCATTATTTTCACTCATAAACATACATCCATTTGCCAGCAACAAGTCAAAATATAAGCTTGATGGTATAACGTCTGAAACTATTGATATTGTAAATATACAGTTGTTGTACTAAATAAAATACTCGATTTCTTATTTTACAGTACAACAGCTGCAATACAAAAATATATTATTTTGTTTAGTATATTAGTTGATAATCCAGATAAAAATGATCAAAATTATTATTAATATTATATAACAATGAATTGGTCAAAAACAGTGGGAATGTGCCCTATGCAAATTCAAGAGGAGATTGTTTTAAATATTAAAAATAAATGAAAATAAATAATACAAATGAAATGAAATGAAATGAAATGAAATGAAATGAAATGAAATTAAATTAAATTAAATTAAATTAAATTAAATTAAATTAAATTAAAAATTAAATTAAATTAAATTAAATTAAATTAAATTAAATTAAAAATTAAATTACTCAGGAAGGTTCGCACACCAAAAAAAAAATAAAAAATAGAAAGAAAAAAAATGTGGGAATGTGCCCTATGCAAATTCAAGAGGAGATTTTTTTTTAATATTAAAAAATAAATGAAAATAAATACATAAATAATAAATAATACAAATTTAATTTAATTTAATTTAATACCAAATTACTCAGGAAGGTTCGCACACCAAAAAAAAAGAAAAAGAAAATAAGAGTAAATTTATAAGTATAATAATAAATTTCTCTGCACTCCCCAACAAAATTACCCCACTCCTTCTAGAATGATTCATTCTTTCCAAATATAGCTATTCAAGTCATAGTGAGCATTACAGTATTTGCATATCGCGCTATACATTACAGAAAAAGTAAATACTGCAATGTCTGGGGTTTTTTTCTAAATCATGCAGCCCTATTCCAATGTTTATTACATCGCTGATTGTCTTGCACGGTATAAAATGAACAAACCGAAAGACGAGGAGGAAGCCCAACATCAAAGCAAATGAAAACCGCGCTGTCCTCAAATGCTACTCGCTGGGAAGCTGGATTTAACATTTTGCGGATTGAGGAAACTTCGCCGTTGCCAAGAGATGAACGGGAGTTGGTGGAGAGGATTCGCATTTATTTTGGTCTGCTGTGGTTCCTGTGCGGTGTGTCCGTCGCGATGGGCTCTTTCCGTGGGAAGTGGGTTGATTCGGGAGTCCTGTCCCACTGTGG
Source organism: Phoxinus phoxinus (assembly GCF_949152265.1). NCBI lineage: Eukaryota > Metazoa > Chordata > Actinopteri > Cypriniformes > Leuciscidae > Phoxinus > Phoxinus phoxinus. Next base: position 29,841,585 of record NC_136896.1, read on the forward strand.
ATTATTTCCTTTCCAGCTATTGATGAGCGGCAGGCCATCAGGGAGAAACAGCAGGCAGAGGAGCTGAGTTCTCATTTAGTTATCACTCTATACTCCATTTGGGCCCATCTCAATATTCATTAGCAAAGCCTGGCCGCCAAGAAGATATAATAATTGCGTTTCTGCACACGGAGGAGGAATACCAATTCATTCAGTTCAAATAAATATATTCAAATATGACTTTTGGTGCTCGGATCACACACCCCTACAGTAAAGACACAGCTTTAGGTTCTGACGGACGCAGTTTTTGGCAGTTTTCTGGGAAACGGTAGTATAGTCGTACTGTATAGCTCAGCTCTCCTGCAGCTTTGGCTGTCTCAACACGCATCGAGCGCCGGCTGCCAGGCAGGTCTGCATCCAACACATAAACAAAGGAACATTATGTCTGTCAGCCTACGCTCAAACATAAACAGCAATTTATCTCATCCACGTGGGAATACCAATATTCTTTTATACCTCCAAATTCCCCTGCTTGCTTTGCTTTCTGACCTGCAACCAACAGAAATAGGATGTGAAGGATGAAACTGGCACCAGAAAAACACATTATATGCAAGGCACTTTCATGGATAGGATGCAAAATCAAGCCTGAAAGGTGTTTAACCCTAAGAAAATATAGGGCCTCATCCACCGTTCTTATGAAGAAATGTGTTCATAAACCCCACTTAGGCACTTTTTACTAAGATTCTGACATTCACTAATGTTTTCTTATCTTAGGTTTGTTCTTAGCTAAGAACAAAATCTACGTACACTCAAGAGCACTCTTATGGTGCGTTCATACCGGACGCGAATAGCAAGTCAGGCGCGAATGATTTCAATGTTAAGTCAATGCAAAGACGCTTTACGCGCGTAGACGTGAATTCGCGAATTGAGCGTTTGATTTTTGTAGTGCTTTTTGTGCATTCACGCGTTTGGCGCGAATTCGCGTCTGCCGCCCGAGTTGAAAAATCTGAACTTCTGTGTCAATTCGCGCCGCGTTAACCAATCAGGAGCCTGCTTGCTGCTGTCACGTGGTGAAGTGACATAGCACAACAAACTCCTGCTCGAAGTCACTTATTCAAAATGGAGGAGAAACTAATTTTAGCTGTGAGTGGTCACCCGGAATTATATGACTCAAGTTCATACTTTTATTGAGACAGGAACAAAAAGGACCTCGCTTGGAAGAAGATAAGTGAGGAGATTGTACAACCTGGTAAGTTGTAAGATATACACATTTCACTTGTCACGTTATTGACCTACTAACTCACTAGCAAGCTGCCGTGCTGCTAGTTTACAACTATTTAAATGATCTATCAACATCAGACATCTTGTAAAAATATGGCCGCCAACGGGTTTCGAAACTTTTGAAACTTTCGCCTCTGACGCGCGTAAATTCCGCTTCAAATTTATGTTTTTACACGCGTAAATTTCGCTCTTGACGCGCGAATGGACACAAAGTGATCAAGCCTATAACTAGACGCGGCAGGCGCGAATTTGACGCGCTATTCGCGTCAGGTGTGAACGCACAGTTATGCCGTGTGTCCACCAAAGCGTTTTTAGCCAGCTGAAAACGCTAGGCGCTCTGCTGAAAACGCGGAGCTATGTGCGCTTGAGAGCGTTTTGGCAGCGCAGTTTTTTTTTCAGTTGAGACGCTTCGTTGCTATGATACAGAATATCCGTTAGTCGGTGTGGTATTAGTCCCGCCCCTCCTCCACTGTGATTGGTCGGTTGGGTAAAAAGTGACAGTGATGAGCGCGGCGTTTTACACAAAGTTGAACATTCTTCAACTCTAGCAAGTAGCAACTGTAGCTTTTCATCACCACACGGAAGGCCCGCCTCTCCATTAATTCGATTGGACAGTGGGGAAAAACGCAATGACGTCAGGTGATTTTTCCGCTCAGAGTTGATTTTTATAAAAGTTGTAACGCCTTTATTTGTTATAATTTTGATGATTATGGCTTACAGCTTATGAAAACCCCAAATTCAAAATTAGAATATTGTGAAAAAGTTTTCATAAACTGTAGGCCATAATCATCACAATTATAACAAATAAAGGCTTGAAATATCTCACTTTGCATGTAAATAGTCTTTATAATATATTAGTTTCACCTTTTAAGTTGAATTACTGAAATACATTTTTTCACCTATATTCTAGAGTTTCACCTGTAAGTTGTTGGGGGGGTTTCTTTGAGATAAAAACAGTAAAGATGGTTTGAGGTGAGACTAGTCGGGTTTAATCTGATGCTACAAGCTGGTTTAATGTGAAGACAGAAGAAGAAGGTGGCTGTCTTTTATTATTTTTGCTTTACACACTGAACTCTTCAAGGAGAGAGACCATCCCATTTATTGGCGAGACTTCAACATCTCTTCATCTTCCAGCCAGAGCATAATGACCCCAACCAGCCTCGTTCCAATGTTTATCACATTTTTCATCCACCAGCGCTGATTGTCTTCCACGGTTTAAATGAACAAGCAGAAAGACGCGAGGAAGGCCGACATCAAAGCAAATGAAAACCACGCTGTCCTCGGGAAGCTAAGCTTGACATTTTGCGGATTGACGAAACTTGCCAAGGTATGGACAGGAGCTGGTCGAGAGGGTTCACATGTGTTCTGGTCTGGTGTACAAGAAAAACTGGTCTCCTGTCCAGTACGTCTTATATTTACACAGATATAATAAACACGCTCTGGAGGAGGAGGCCTGTTTCCCTGGCCAGAGCAACAACATCTAATGTTTATTTTGTATGTTCTGTACAGTGTGTGGAGCAACCATTTTAAATGGTTATTGCATAGAAAAGACACACACTAACTTGGCCGAGCCAGCATTCGAAAAAGTTGTGAGCGTTTTTCCTCTTGGCAGTTTATGGCCAGTTCTGCTTATCCAAAGTCATTATTGCTGCTGGATGTTGAGAAATATTTTTATCAGTCCACCTTCACATCATCTGAGGCCACATAAATGACAAGGATCTCTTAAAGTCACCATGAAATCAAAACTGACATTTTTAATCCGAATAACTTCCCCTCCCTTTTACAGCATCTCTTCTCTGGCAACCTGTCACTCACATGAGATCCACCAATAGCAAACCACAACCATCCAATCAAGCCCCGCCCACATTTCTTCTTGTTCCAGAAGTGTTGCACTCGATATACGGCATAGTAGGAAAGAAAAGACGAGCATAACTTCTGTTTCATGCCGACTTTAAAGGGATAGTTCGGAGTAACCTCAACCTAGGGTCCTTTGCACCATGACCTCGAGCTAAACACCCCCCAGAAGCTTTTTTCCCTCGGTCGAACATTATTAAAGTTAAAGCTTATTTAGAGATATCAGCCGAATGGCTTAGTACAGGCGCTAATGGATCCAAGGTTGTATCTGGTAAATTACCGCACTAATAATGCCCCGAATGGCACCAAACTTCTACAGTAGTACAAATCGGTTCTGTACTCATAAAACGAGGCATTGTGAAGTGTGCAAGTACATCAGGAGTTGATTTCAATAACACTTGTCTGATGGCTAATGCTACCGCTAACCCGGACATGGAGGTCACTTCCGTGATTTGGGGAAAGCCCGTAAAAGTCTCGCGCGATTGCTGAAAGCGTTTTTTGGTATATCCAAATTTTGACAACTTAGTGTCAACTAATAATTGTTGCAAACTGGTCTTACCAACAAAATATTAGTGCATTCCTGGAACTGGGCGTCGTTACACTACATCCTTATGCATCGCTTTCTGCCAGGACTTCTACGGGCTTTTCCCAAATCACAGAAGTGACCTCGACATCCGGGTTAGCGGTTATTTAGTAATTAGTGTTATTTAAATAAACTCCTGATGTACTTACAAACTTTCCAATGCCTCGTTTTATGAGTACAGAACCGATTTGTACTACTGTAGAAGTTTGGTGCCATTCGGGGCATTATTAGTGCGGTAATTTACCAGATACAACCTTGGATCCATTAGCGGCCGCACTAAACCATTCGGCTGATATCTCTAAATAAGCTTTAACTTTAATAATGTTCGACCGAGGGAAAAAAGCTTCTGGGGGGTGTTTAGCTCGAGGTCATGGTGCAAAGGACCCTAGGTTGAGGTTACTCCGAACCAAGTGCTGTTTAACGCAGCTGTGAGGAATGACCTTACTGATTAAAAAACAATGGTAAAACACCCACTATAACACAATGAAACATTTGCGATTTACTTGTCGACTGCAGAACAAAAATCCCTCTACATCAAGAATACCACAGGATTCAGAAAGACCAGATTAGATGGCCTTAAGTTCTAGTTGTAATCAGTACTGGTCATTTTGTAGCATTATAAACTATGCAATGTGCAAAAGGAGTAACGCAACAATATCAGGGAACAACATTCTTGCCGGAACAGACAAGATGTAACCAAAGTCTGGCCATGTGTAATATTTACGCTGTTCTTGAAGTCCTCTACTACATTACCATACTCTATATGTTTCTATGGGTTATGAAACCAGTTAATGTTGACGGTGGGAACGTTCAAATGAAACCCAAACCACTGTCGAGTATGCAAGAGAAGACGGCAGGATTAACCCCTAATGCCTATAAGCATGACAAATCAAATTTTAGGCTCTTTATCACGGTCGCTTCAATGTAAAGTACTTGGTCTGAATAATTCACACTAATTGGTGAAATCTGTGAGCGCCGTGGGTAAAAGAGAAAGCTTGACCCTAATCCAGCCTAAAGACACACTTGAAATGCAGAACCAAAAACTGCAACTCAGACATTTTCCAGAACTAACAACAATGTTCAGAAATCAGATTATTTTAACATTCCAGACACTATCCATAAACTGCAGGAGACTTTCAGGGAATGTTGCATTTCGTTCCGCACGCTGTGGGTCTCATCATAGAGTTTAGATAAACTTAAGTTTACACACTTAAATACAGTTTGATGAAGACAAATCATATAATATGCACTGCTGTGATCTTGTTCTTCATCCTCACACACACACACACACACACACACACACACACACAAACCAGTAAACAATGCTGCGAGAAACAACACAAGAGAATGAATGTGTTCACAGGAATGAGCGCCCACATTCCTCAGCCAAGGCTGGACTCCAGCACAGGGTTCAGAGAGGCCAGAATCGGATGATTTGCATTGTTTCATTTGATACAAACAAAGCTTTTAATCCTCTAACTGAGTCCAGCAGTGGACTCTACAAACACATTATTTAAAAACAGTCAAACTTCTTGAGTGTCATTATTAAACATTTGGGAGTATGAACCTTTTTTTAAACAACTTATATGCTTTATTTACTTCAGAGTCATGAAGCGTGATTTGCTAGTCAGGTGCAGGTGTAATTAGGGGCGGGGCATTCTCATACAGGACATCTAATTGGACAAAACTGTGTAGTGCAGGATGAGTCATCTATATTTTGGTCCGATTTTGCGGTAGAGTATTACTGTATTCACCTTGTTGTTGTTGTTTTGTTTTTTGTTTTTTTAACCTTTATTTAACCCGAAAAGAAGACTCACTGAGATTAAAATCTCTTTTACGGGAGTGTTCTGGCCAAGATAAGCAGCTGAGGTTACATAGACAATTTTTACATCGAAGTTACAACACACATAAACAAACAAACATCATTACATAAATATAAAACAGCATTTTTTTTATGCAAGAGTGGCCACGACCATTTTTAACTTGAATGTGCGAGGCATCTGGTGCATTACTTGTACAAAAAGCAGTCTGCTTGATATTGCAATAGAAAAAGTTACTTGTTATCAAATTATTTTAATATATTACCGTAATCAAAAACACTGGTTTGTACTAGTTGTTTCACCGTGCAAATAGATTTGACTGCCTTTTGTTATTCTTCTATAACTAATGAATCAGAGGTCTGGCACGTTCAAAGGAAATAGCTTACTTCCACGTTACAAAGTAAGATGGATTCAAAGAAAAAATATTTTTTGTTTCTGAAAGCCTTTTATAATTTCCTACTAATTATATGAAACGTATACAGTGGCTGGAAGATATTAGAAAAAGAAAAAGGTAAACAGAGATACATTTTCACTCTCACTTTCTCTGAATCTGATCTGAATCTCACAAAACAGATCATAGACTTCATAACTCAATTCTGACTAAATGCATACAGTATTGCTGTGTTTGCCTTTTGTACAGCAGTACCGCAAACCTTTCACACCTAATTAATTATAAAATACAATATCCTTACAAAATACAATACTCATTATCCAGAAAATCACTAATTTAGCAACAACAACAAAACTTCTCTATGTAGCAGTGCAATCAATTTTGTTCTGTAACACTATTACGCTTGCTGGAAGATAATTATATACAAATGAATAAAGGTCTTAAAACTATCATCATAAGTGTGACTGCACAAAAAAATAATTTGCACTATTAATCGCACATGGCAGCATCAGACAGTCACTTTATTTATTAAATGATGATTAAAATGTACCTAGTCTATTGGTTTCACAGTATAATTCTGACAAATAAAATATAATTAATATATTATTATAAAATACAATATTTTAAACTGCATCTCATGATCAGAAATAATCATTTAACTATTTTTTCCTCCATGTTACATATTGCACATGCATAATATAGTATGTTTATTTAATTTATTAAATGAACAGTCTCCATTGGTTTCACAGCAAAATTCTGTTGGAAAAGTATTTTATTGTAAGAAACTACTGTTGAATATTGTAAAATCTGAGGAATATTTAGCATTTTATGCAACCTATAAAACATTAACCTGCACTATTACGAGATGTGTGGCCCACAGTAACCAGTTCAAAAATAGTTGCCAATGCAAATAATACATAATTAAGATAATAATGATTCCAGGCCATTAATCTCCATGCATCGTCGTATTTGTCATCTTCGTTAAACAAGGTAAAAAGGAGGTTTTGCAGGAACATTATCCTATAAACTTGGTTCATATTCATAATTGTATAGAATCTCATAGCCTTATAAAACAGATTAAGTTTACCATCACATTAAATGCAGTAAGATAGCGAGCACCAGAGCTTTCTGGTCTCAGCAGGAGGCAGGCATGCAGAATAGCAGGTAGTGTTAGTGTTCTGCCAGTAAACATTTACTGGGAAATGTGCACAAGTTATTTTTGTAAGGCAATTACGCTGCCTGCAAATTCCCTGATGTAATACTTTCAAATTGCTGGTTGAATGCAGTCAAACTCTGAAACACAAAGGCATTCAAAATGTTACACAACTGCCTTCAGAAAGCAGACATATAACATTTATTTATATCAATTTCCTTCAGACCTCCAAAGTACGAAGTACAAGTTCACAATGGCCTAAATATTTCATTTTACGTCGTTTACAAGCTTAAGTAATGATCTGACATCCGTTTTAGAGTAAACTTCAGTTGCTCATTTGTCTTTGTGAAGAGACGTTTCATCAGTCGCTACAACAGTGTGTGATTTAAAGCAGTGTGTTATAATTATAGACACTGGTGAAGATGGACGGACTTGACTCGAGTATGAACGCGGCCGATGATCAGTCTTATAAACAACTATATTTAAATGTCAAACGACTACAAAATCAGCTGCTGTTGAATTAAATGTTTGACATTTTCAGGTAACAGATTTCAGCATAACATTTGATGTGTCCTTGAGCCCTAAATATTATGATTAAACAGTTTCCCTTAACATATGTCATGATATCATTAGTCAAAAGCTTAAAGAAAATATGTATAATTATATATACTGTATACAGGGCTTGACATTAACTTAATTACTCACCAGCCACAGTTAAAGCCACTCAGCATGTTCACAGCGATACCATGGGGGAAAACGGCTATATCGATATTTTAATATAATCTCATAATTAGGCTGCTGTCACTTTAAGACCTGTCACCATTTTAAGTGTTTTCTTTATCAACTTTTTACGTTCACTTATAAAACGGTTAGTTCCAATCCTTGATTCTGATTGGTCAATAGCTGTGTTTTACTCACGATAAAACACGGCTATGACCGCTTCACCCAACGGTTCTATGTATCACTACACAACACCCCTAGCAACCACTCTTAGCTACGCAAACACATGTTTGATCTCATCGATATTGTTCATTGAAGCTGTAGTAGAGTATTGTGAGAGATCGAGTAAGCGAGTGTACCTGTATTTACAGTAGATATAGCATTTTCCTTCAGGTCAGTCCTAAATATTCATAATAATAAAAATTCAGTTTGAATGTCCGCTGCGATATCTTGTCCTTTTAACAGTTAAGGGGTTTCCCCGTGCCAATAGTCATCTGTCAGTGTCGTCTTCCTTCTCTTTGATCACAAGTTCGAGTCCTTTCAATGTAAAAGTCTTCTCTACTGACTGACTCACTCATAAAGACAGTCTTTGCCGCCATCTATTGGCGAAATAATGTATGTAACTTCTGTTGCTGTTTACGGTCAGGGACAATTTTTTCCAGCGGAAGGAAGGCTTTTAGCGATTTTACTTCATGAAAGTTGCATACATACATATTTTTCGGCTTTAATATTTGTATTGTGTGGTAACCGTTTTATAAAAGCAATAAGGTACTCGGGGCAAGTGCTGTATCGCGAATAAGTCACGGCTGAAGGGCGTTGTTAGGCATGACGCGAAGCGGAGCGCACAGCCTCTCGTACCTTATTGCTTACCGTATTTTACGGACTATAAGTCGCACTTTTTTTCATAGTTTGGCTGGTCCTGCGACTTATAGTCAGGTGCGACTTATAAATAAAAATTACTTTATACTGACTGATATGAACCAAGAGAAAACATAACCGTCTACAGCTGCGAGAGGGCGCTCTATTTTGCGGAGTTGTTCAGAAGCGACACAGAGGAAGAACTCAATGGATTCAGTGTGGGATGAGATCGGGAGCTTGGTGAACTTGCTTACCGGTAACTTGCTGGACTCGCTGGCTAATGTTAATTTAGCCTATTCCTATTTCTTTATGCTATTGTGCAGCTGAATAACTGTTAATGTGTTACGCTAACACACCGGACACTATTCAGCTGTTGTTCTGTGTGCTGTTGTGGAGCTGAATAACTTGCCTTTCCAGATTAAATGTCTGTTCTTGGTCTTGGATTTTGTGAAATAAATTTCTAAATAAGTGCGACTTATAGTCCAGTGCGACTTATATAGGCTATGTTTTTTTCCTCTTCCTGACGCATTTTTTGACTGATGCGACTTATACTCCGGAGTGACTTATAGTCCGGAAAATACGGTACTGAAATCAAAACTGACTGTGTTTATGTGAATTCTCGTCAAGACTGTCATTTTGACATTATTTTGTGGGTATTTGACTGTTTAAGCGCAATAAGCAGCGAAAACTAACGCAATTTAGTGCTGAGAGCCTTTTTTGTTTGTTTATATGTGCACACAATTTGGGTGTTAGCACAAAATCTGCAGGAATGAGTAAAATTATGCACAATACGTGCAAAACGAGAAATTCAAGCCCTGTAACACCAACAGTATTCATCAACCAGTATGCATTTCAATCGAGATTGCGATCTTGTAACGATTAATCGTGCCGCTCCAAACCTGTGAGAACGCAAATCACTGATAACTTTATTCACTTGAGGTAATGGTGTTTGCAGTTTTCTAGATTAAAGTTCTGTACACTCTAATAAATGCTGGGTTGTTTCAATCCAATTTTGGGTCAAATATGGACAAACCCTAAACGTTGGGTTAAAAATGTACTTTAAAAATGTAACCCAACGGCTGAGTTTGTCCATATTTGACCCAAAATTGGGTTGAAACAACCCAGCAAACAACCTTTTTTAGAGTGTGCATTATAGTAAAATTAATTTAAAACAGATTATTTGATAGAGAATTAAAATTAAACGTGTTAACTCCTATTATACCTTCGCTTTGAGAACCTACATGTGACTGAAGGTATAGAAGCCCATGCTGTATAAAGATGGATGTCTGTAGCATGCATATTTTAATAAGACAGTGAACAGAACTTGCTTTAGCCCAGAGTTCAGCAATAAACATTGGAGCTCTCCAGACTGAATTAATTTGGTGGCATGCTGACTAAATCGGTCTAAAGGCTCCGATCACCACAAAAGGTTTAAGTTTGTTTAAGATCCTCTTCGCAAGTCTTTCCAACACGAGTTGAAGGAGACAGAGCGCTCTCGTATAATTTACTTTGGAGAGTTTATACGAGCCGCGACTCCATTGTTCCGTCACACATTCTGGATTCTTTATGATGCCGAAGATCTATAGCAGCACAATTAACGACGCGCAAATTAATTCCAGAGAAAATGATTAGATGACAGAGAATTAACAAGGATGTTGATATTTCTGGCACCGGGATCAGGGAGAAACACACAAAGCGAAGTGGCCCAATTAGTGGGTGTTTAGCTGGAGGTGGAGCCCTGAGGGTGGGGGGAGGAGGGGTCGGGCCCCCGAGGACTAGTTGTCATGGTTACTAGCGTGTCACCGAGGGCCCTTTCCCTTTCACGCTTTCATTCTCCGTTCTGTTCTCCCTCTCAATCACCACCACAATTAGACACAAAAACACAAGTCTCTCTCTCTCTCTCTCTCTCTCTCTCTCTCTCTCTCTCCCTCCCTCTCTCTCTCTCTCTCTCTCTCTCTCCAAGGCCAAACTCTCGATTTCAGTCCCTCGAGGGAAGGCTGAACGAAGCAAAAAAAAAAAGTGTGTTTTTTATGAACACTGAGCTGAAGTGGAAAGAAAACTTTGAATGTTCTTTTCATTGTTTGTTTTCTTACCCTCACAGTTTTCCCCTCCTCTAAGTTGATCTGTTCTTTTTGTCTAGGATTACATAATGGTGCCATCCGTTCCCATTAAGAGGTGTTGCTTCCTAAAGCGGACAGAACGGGGAGGCTTTGTGCGGTTCACAATCTGATGATGCTTTTGGAGTTTCTAGAGTATTGTGACGTATGCATTTGCATCTTTAGTATTGCATCTTTATTGCATTCTTGCATTATTGCACTTTTCGCTTCAAAAAACGATTCTGCGGTTTGTACATCTCTGCACAATGAAATTAATTTGCATCTTGCACAAGATTATCATCTTTAAACAAAGTTTTTGCATGTTTTAATTCCATTTTATTTCATAATACTATTTGTAATAAGCATTTTCCCAGTATGTACATCAAGCATGCAGTCAGTCTGTGCATGAAGACCAGAAGATCCCGTAGAGAGAATTAAAGCATTTCAAAGCAACTTCCATACATTTTTGATGCATATTAATGACTCCTCTAACCTGAGAAATGTCTAATATCACTGATCTTAGCCTATTATCTCCGTGTGAAGACTGATATTTCACTTCCACCAGCCGCAGACGACAGTGACGTGTCTTAAGCTACAGGGAGCAACAAGCCTGCCGCTCAAACACACTGGATACTCTGCGCTTCGCGAGTTCGGAGTAATGCTCTGCTGTGCTTTATGGACTCGGACGGCCAGTTGGCTCGCCACTATGCAAAGCCAAGCTTGAAAGAAAAAACACCCTGGAGTCTTACAGAAGGAAGCCCTCGTGTCTCACATCTGATGCTGAAGGTTTCTTCTCAGCTGGCTTCTGCTTCTCCTACAGCAGTGAGAATAAGTGGAGCACAAAAGGAGACGTCGTCTTCTGAGAAAAACGCCATAGGTTTTCAGATGAGACCCATCAATGTCTGACACAGCCCAACATTGCTAAGATACTGAAGTGTGCCGTCAATATACAAACTGACAGATTTCTAACATCTCAATTTCTTCCGAGACCAAATCCTTAGGAGATTTATATGGGAGATTGTTTCCACCACGTAATATTTTTCTTTTAATGTAATTGCAACTACTCACAATTCTGACTAAGACTTGCGACTATGTTTCCCAGAGTTGCGACTTTATTTCCCAGAGCTGCGACTTTTGCAAATATTTCTCAGAGTTGCCATGTTATTTCTCAGAGTTGCGATGTTATTTCTCAGAGTTGCCAATCATTTTCCAAAGTTGCGACTTTTGCGAATATTTCCCAAAGTTGCCAAATCATTTCCCAAAGTTGCCAAATCATTTCCCAAAGTTGCGATGTTATTTCTCAGAGTTGCGATGTTATTTCTCAGAGTTGCGATGTTATTTCTCAGCGTTGCCAATCATTTCCCAAAGTTGCGACTTTTGCAAATATTTCTCAGAGTTGCCATGTTATTTCTCAGAGTTGCCATGTTATTTCTCAGAGTTGCAATGTTATTTCTCAGAGTTGCCATGTTATTTCTCAGAGTTGCCATGTTATTTCTCAGAGTTGCAATGTTATTTCTCAGAGTTGCAATGTTATTTCTCAGAGTTGCGATGTTATTCTCAGAGTTGCGATGTTATTTCTCAGAGTTGCCAAATCATTTCCCAAAGTTGTGACTTTTGCAAATTATTTCTCAGAGTTGCGATGTTATTTCTCAGAGTTGCGATGTTATTTCTCAGAGTTGCGATGTTATTTCTCAGAGTTGCGATGTTATTTCTCAGAGTTGCGATGTTATTTCTCAGAGTTGCCAAATCATTTCCCAAAGTTGCCAAATCATTTCCCAAAGTTGCGATTATTGCAAATTATTTCTCAGAGTTGCGATGTTATTTCTCAGAGTTGCGATGTTATTTCTCAGCGTTGCGATGTTATTTCTCAGAGTTGCCAATCATTTCCCAAAGTTGCAACTTTTGCGAATATTTCTCAGAGTTGCCAAATCATTTCCCAAAGTTGCCAAATCATTTCCCAAAGTTGCGATGTTATTTCTCAGAGTTGCGATGTTATTTCTCAGAGTTGCGATGTTATTTCTCAGCGTTGCCAATCATTTCCCAAAGTTGCGACTTTTGCAAATATTTCTCAGAGTTGCCATGTTATTTCTCAGAGTTGCCATGTTATTTCTCAGAGTTGCAATGTTATTTCTCAGAGTTGCCATGTTATTTCTCAGAGTTGCCATGTTATTTCTCAGAGTTGCCATGTTATTTCTCAGAGTTGCAATGTTATTTCTCAGAGTTGCGATGTTATTCTCAGAGTTGCGATGTTATTTCTCAGAGTTGCCAAATCATTTCCCAAAGTTGTGACTTTTGCAAATTATTTCTCAGAGTTGCGATGTTATTTCTCAGAGTTGCGATGTTATTTCTCAGAGTTGCGATGTTATTTCTCAGAGTTGCGATGTTATTTCTCAGAGTTGCGATGTTATTTCTCAGAGTTGCCAAATCATTTCCCAAAGTTGCCAAATCATTTCCCAAAGTTGCGATTATTGCAAATTATTTCTCAGAGTTGCGATGTTATTTCTCAGAGTTGCGATGTTATTTCTCAGCGTTGCGATGTTATTTCTCAGAGTTGCCAATCATTTCCCAAAGTTGCAACTTTTGCGAATATTTCTCAGAGTTGCCAAATCATTTCCCAAAGTTGCCAAATCATTTCCCAAAGTTGCGATTATTGCAAATTATTTCTCAGAGTTGCGATGTTATTTCTCAGAGTTGCGATGTTATTTCTCAGCGTTGCGATGTTATTTCTCAGAGTTGCGATGTTATTTCTCAGAGTTGCGATGTTATTTCTCAGAGTTGCGATGTTATTTCTCAGAGTTGCGATGTCTCAGCGTTGCAATGTTATTTCTCAGAGTTGCAATTAGAGTTCGGTACCAACTCGGTAGTGAAATTTTAAAAAAATTGAGCGTTGTTGAGTGGAATCGTAAACACCTCTGATTGGCCATTGTTTTCACGACCTCTTCGGATATGTCTGTGATTGGCTACAATGATCAACACATGGGAGCGTTTGAAAGTGTTTTGTGCCTGTATCTCTGTAAGCGCTCGGTGAGGAGCATCATTGATGGATATTTACAAACATGTTTTTGAAGTGCTGATCATTGTAGCCAATCAGAGACGTTTAAGATTCCGCTCAACAAGTCACTTTTTATACTTTCAGTACCGACTTGGTACCAAAGTTGGTACTTTTTGACAACTCTAGTATAGCAACATCATTTCACAGAGATGCAATATCACTTATTTTTATTAAATGAACCGTAAATTCAGTTTCCTAAACTATAAAAAGCTTAAACTTCTAACAGATCAAATTTAAAGTGGAATTTTGCTGACAATTAGATGTTGGTTTAACCATAATATCAAAGTAATCTTTTTTGAGGAAAAAAATCTCTCTTTTCACTAAAACACTGAAGTGTAGGTGGATATACAAGTTACATCATGTCGGAGGTTTTCTTGGCTCATCGGCCTTAGTGTTAGTTTTGTGCAATCTATTCCCTCATTGGTTATATAAGCCCCCAACGCTGAGAACTGCAGGAATATATAAAAAATAAATGCAATATTTTACACCAGGCCATTGTAAAAACCAATAGTTGCACACCTGCACCAAAGGTTACAGTATTTACAATTGTTTAATTTGTTCCAGTAACAACTGCTCAGCAGAATACTGTCAGATGACATTACAGGTGAGATGGAAATTCCCTGAGAAAGACTGTAAACAGCATTATGGCTGTGTAATAGTTTGAAGCTCACCTGACATCCTAGAAGCAGATCTGGCTGGCACACACAGCACCCTGTAGTCTAAAGCTAATCCTATTAAAGCGGAACTAGGTATTACTGAGATCTAAACCCACCCGCCCGCACAAAGCTGCGAACAAATGAAGAGTAAAGTTGAGGAACACCTCCAAAGCCTTCTGGACAAAAGGGTAAAACCGAAGATTTGGAAAAACATACGGCTGGAGCATTGCTTGTGCGATAAACAGCTGCATATGCATTAGATGAGAAATATGTAGAAGGCAGCTGCAATAGAGCATTAATCTGCATTACAAGGCTTAGCAACTGCTACGTTTTCATCAACGCCATTCAATATTCCACAATAATCTGCCTTTTTAAGGGAGAAAGTGTCTGAGAAAGCATAACAGAATGAATTAGAGAGGTTTCCAAAAACTCAAGACATTAATATAATTCAGGGGTCTTCAAAAAAAGGGTTCGGAAGATATACTTTGATTTGGGGGGAAAATATAAACAAAATGCATTTTAAGTAAATCAATTCAATTTAAAAAATGTAATATATTTATATATTATATATAATATCTAACAAAATAAATGTATAAATAAAGAAATAATAAATATATACCTACTGATGCTTGATTGACACCCTCTCATATGCATGTTGCGCGAAGGAAAAATAAATATTTATCTTAATGCAAATAAATAATCAACAGAAATATAGACTGAAAAAATGACTTTCAATTTTGCATCTCCTTAAACATTTTTGCAATTCCTCAACCATTCATTTATGTTTAATGCATATATTTTTTTATTTATTATTGATGGTGCATCTATTTATTTATTTAAATATTGGTTTATCTCCTTGCACATTTATTTATTCATATATTTATTTATGCAACAATAAATATGGATTTATTTATTTATTTATTTGCATATTTATTGTTTTTACAGGTTTTGTCCTCTATAATAAATATTTGTATGAAATATAAATAAATAAATACAAATACAAAAATAACAACAACAAATACACAAAAAAGTATTAATAAATATATTAAAATAAATAAATAAATAAATAAATATATATATATATATATATATATATATATATATATATATATAAATAAAAACATGAAATAAATATAAAACAAATAAATAAACAAATAAAATAAACACACACACACACACACACACACATAGGTAAGAAACAGGTATTTGTAAGCACTTGTTGGTTGCAGATACAGCCAGTGTCCTGAAGAGGGCGCTGTGTGCACTGTGTGCTCTGAGTTTCGCATGTGGAGTGCAGTTGCAGACTGTTAACATGTTGTTCCCATCCAAGTAGTTTGTGAAGTCTTTGTGAGAGGATATATGAGTCAGGTGCTACACTTCAGGAAACTAAAACACTGAGATGTTACTGTAATTTTACGAGTATGATTAAGAGATAACCTAATGTGGACGAAGAAACGTATCACTGTCTAAGGACTGAGAAGGTTCAGTTCACTTTCAGTAAATACTGTAGAAACTAGAGCTCTTACAGCCGAGGTGAGCCAATGGTGTCCCATCAGTCAGAATATGCTGAGATCTACTGGTGTCGTGTGTTTGTTCGTGTTCTAACACACACGGATTGCCATAAAATACAGAAGTAGACCCCAGTAGCTGGAGCTCGGCTCCTGTGCCAGTGGCTCCTGTGAGGAGCACTGCCGCCATCTTCTGGAGGAGTGCAGAACAGACACGGCTGTAGTGTCCAAGAAAAGCTCCGTTGTACATCTACGGTTTTTATTATATGTAGATGTTTTACACATATTTTCAATCACTCCTTTCATTGTGTTTTAGAGTTAAAGGAAATGTCTGTGAACTTACAGGATAATGCCCTGCATGGCAAAAAAAAAAGTTTTAAAACCAGTTTTATTGCATTTGATAGCCTACAGTACAAATTGTGTAATGTTCATCATCACATGACGTCGTCAGGTTGCATGTTTAATTTAGCATGGTGTTCTTAATAAAAATTGTTATTTTGCATCCAAAAATTGAGTACAAATGTCTCAATTTGGGAGTCCAGTTCAATGAGTCGAGAAGGAGATGTTAAAACTAAGATGTAAAAATCCACCGAATGGGTGACGTGTTGTAACTTTTCAAAATCAAACTTTATTTTTTATCTTTTTCAACACAGAATCTAATACTACACATATTTAACTATTCAAAATGTGTATTGGTCAATCTCAGGCAACTTTATTTAATTTTTTACAAGGTTTCTAAGCAAAAGATGGACATGTTTTCTCAGTCCTGTTACCGAAACTCATGTGCCATTTAAAAAGCATGCCAATTAATTCCTTAGTTTTCCCCACAAGAAAGTGTTTATTTTAAAGAAATTGTTGGTTATATGTTCAAATAACTGATATGTGTGACAAAAAAAAAATCACTATATTAAGGCAAGGGTGTATTTAACAAAAAACACAAAGCCATTTTTTTCATTTTAAAGAAGGCCGAAGCAAAAAAATACATTTTAAATCATAGATTGGATATAAAGTCACACAGCAGTGCAAAAAAATTCTAATTTCTGAAGGATTTTAATCATTATATTTCATGGTAAAGTTTAGAGATAGGAAGTGGGGACATGCAGAAATGTTTTTATTTATGTTTTTAATTATAGCCTACATTTTAAATGTGTAGTTAGCTTAATGTGCAAGACATTTTGCTCAATAATAAAATGTATTTTAGAGTTAATTTTCATGCAATTTTAAACATATAATGTCCTGGGGACAGAAATGTCACCCTTTCGGTGGAATGGCTCATATTAACTTTAATATTACTTCTGGTGCAACTGACAGCATGAGTGAAGAAGTGTTTTATTCATACAAGACGTTCTGGACTAGAGATCACCGTGGTTTAGTCGAGGTGCTTGAAGAGGTTTTACTTCTAGATAAATGTGGACAATAAATACTGAAACTCTGCAAGTCTCTGAGCGCGACCCGATCACACTAATCTCTACAGTGTGTTTATCGTGTATTTTATACGCGAAAATTAGTTTAATTTTAAACGAAATTTACGTGCATATGATAGGCATGGGTTGGTTGAGTGGTGGTGTGTGGTGCGTGTGTATTACACGCAATGAAGTGCGTATCAAATGCACGCGCAAACTGTGTATCATATGCACGTAAAAACTCATTTTCGCGTATAAATTGCACGATTAACGCACGATAAACACTGCGTGATATAGAGACGCATTTACAAGCTCGCCGGAATAAAGAAATGTGAAGCTTTTCAAAACATTTCAAAGATTACACGTGGAAAAGTATTAGTCGAACAATCAGACTGATTCATATTTATAAACTCTCATTCTAATGGAAACACTGATGATCGATATCAGTTACAGTGCAAATCAATACTTCCATTTGAAGTCAAAAACTCTTTTTTAAATACTGAGATATTTGAAAATAAAAATAAACGAATGCACAAAAGAACCTCATCAAAAAATTAATAACATGATTAAAAAGAAAGTCCTCATGATTAAAATAATAAGACCAACTTTGTTTCCCACAACACCGTAGAATTAAAGAAGATCTAATGAACAGTGCAGATGAGCTAAAGTCAGGATCTGAACGGTCCGTGTTTAACAGGAACATAAACAAAAACTAAATCAAGTTTAATCGTTCTGAAGATGAAAAAGAAAACACTGTAGAGCTATTTTTTTATATAATTGGACACTATGTTGTCAAAGTTCGTATCCTGGCTTTATAGTTATATACCTCCATGTGTCATTACATTAACATTGTAACTAAAGCTCAAATTGTTGTTGTTTTATCAGCAAGTGTCAGAGGTGTGTTTTGTCCATCATTAGAACAGTGTATCGCCGTATGTTCATCAACTTACAGGTTACAATAAGTACTGTACATGTGGGCACTCAGTTTGTCCTGACGTTTAATTCATTAGGCCAAAATCTTGAGTTATAAAAGATGATGTGCTATGCATCTGTGTTGGCTGACTACAGCAAATGCCAGACTTATATAGCCGAATATTAGACTTCTCTGCTCCTCGAATACATAACCCTTTAAACATCGTGTTTTTGAGTAAAAAAAAAAATCTGTTCTTTATTCACCCTTGCACTGCAAACATGCAGACACACTCCAACCTGTGTTATAAGCGACGCGTCACACACTTCTGCTGTATCTATACCACGAATGTTATTTCTCGTACCATTTATACGCCAAAAATGGTTTTGCGTGCATATGCTACACACTGAAAAAACCCTTGTAGGATTAGGGGTGTGGAGTGCGTGTGTATTACGCGCCATAAAGTGTGTATCATATGCACGCGGAACTATTTTTGTCGTATAAATGGCACGAGAAATAACATTCGTCGTAGTGAGATCAGGCTGGAGGTTTTGCTGATAGTTTGAGGATCCAATGGAGTTACAAGGTTTAGTCAAAAGCTATTTTCAGTATAAAGTTCTATTCAATCTCATAAATCTCAATCTCATTAAATACAAATTAAATACAAAATAACAACATGATTAACAAGTATTTTTCCCCCTAATCAAACTGTTTTCAGAACTGTAATGTTACAGAAGAAACACTAACAGAAACATTAAACACTGAGTATACTCGGAGTTGTTACTGACAGAGAACAAGACAGAACACAGGGTTTTTAGACAGAACTGAAGAGCAAATGAACTGAACTAATAATCAATCAGAAACTATAGAACCAGACAGACAGAACTGAACTAAACCCGACACAGACAAAGACAAATCTAAACAGACAATGATTGATGACATTGACAATGAAGGAGTGAAAAGTAGCCTACACAACATAAGCAAAATATATATCAATATGCATGTTCATGCAATATGTTCATTTATGTCTCAACAATGGATCAAATAAAACTGTCACATTCCTCAAAGCAATAAATCACACAATATATAGGCATATATATATCAAGTTCACACCTTTAGTAATAATAACAGCACATCATGTTGTACACATTCGACCGCAATAATGAGAAACAAAAAAAACAGTGCAAGTGCATCAGACTGCCAGCAGGGGGAGACAAACACACATGTAGACCAGCCTGCACCGCAGATAATGACCAGCAGAGACCAGTAGAGACCAGCAGAAGTCACTGTGCAGACCAGCAGCTTGATCTACTGACCCAATCTTCAACTTTAACACTCTCTGATGATTACGCCAATCAAATGATTGATGCAGTTAATACCAGCCAATCACTGGGCTCCATTTACTCCATCTCTCATTTCAGACATCAACTGAAGATATCATAGGCTATATATATATATATATACATATATAAAGTTTAAAAACAATTAAACACATGCATATTATCGAACTATATGGGGTAAGTTGTCACAATGCAAACTGTCATTTAACAGGCTATTAGATTAAACATATGCATAAAAGAGTTAATTAATAAACAAACTTAAAAAGAAGAGTAAATTACCTTACCTTACAAGAAAGGTTTGCGGTTATATTTTTTATGCAGGGCTATTTTATTTTATTTTTTTGGTTTGGGAAACAGCATTTTAAAATCTTAACAGATTCAAGTCAATGAGAAAACACATTGATTGTAAGTTTTTAACTCAAAGTTACTGATATCTCGCTTTTGTGACAAACCAGCACACATACGCCTGACTTCAAAATTACATCTTTACAAAAATTACATATTAAATGTGGAGATTGGAGACATTTATAAATCTTAGTATAAGCAGGGCAATAAATATGTTTCACAAGACACAGCTGGAGTTATGAGTTTGTGCAGGTGCATCGCATCACTTCACACACACACACACACACACACACACACACACACACTCATCTGACGTGAAGCATCAGATCCAGCAGTGTTTGTAGCACTGTAGTTCAGGAGGTGATATTACACACACACACACACACACACACACACACACACACACACACACACACACACACACACACACACACACACACACACTCATCTGACGTGAAGCATCAGATCCAGCAGTGTTTATAGCACTGTAGTTCAGGAGGTGATATTACACACACACTCTTACCTTGGCGGAGCACATCTTCTCCATTCATGTAAAGTCCAGTGATAGTCCATAAAGAGTCCCATTGTGTCATGACCCGCTTCTTCACACACTGTCTTTACAACTCTCTCATTCACATTATCCTTCACATATGAACCGTTCAAGTGTTACAATCCATTCCACGCGCGTCTTCAGAGAGATCGCGCCACATCATTACAGTCAGTGTTATTTCTGACTCGCGCGCGCTATAACGGTGTGTCTAACCCGTAACACACTAAACACACTCAATTTAAACTTTGACAAGCATTTCGGCACGAGAAAGACAGTCGTCGAAGAGCAAAGCAAGCATGAATCCATGTTGCCTGGTGATACAGAGAGCTCCGCTGCGTCCAAAGTGAGAAGTTCAAGCTTCTGAAAGTTCCCAAACTCAACAAGTGCGCCCTTCATTCCACACGCGCACGCGCGCGCAGACTCAGCACCGCGGCATCATGGGATTTGTAGTTTTGTAGGATATTATTGTATGATATATAACATTTAATAAGGGCTGTATCTTATGGAAGCTTGTTCATGGCACGGAATAAAAAATAAATAAAAAGGTAATTGTGACTTTTTATCTCATAATTAGTTTAGAGTCTGTGGTGGAAACAAGTTTCCATTATATTGCCTATATTATGAGTATTGTGAACTTATTTCATTAAAATAATATTTCTTAAAATACAATTAAACTCAGCTCAATTATGTTATGTTGCTGAATGAAACTTAACTGTATTGATTAAAACCATTCAATTTTAAAACATTAACTTTATCTGTTAAAGCTAAAACACATTTAATAACATTTAATTTCCTTCAAGCAAAGCATGCTGGGAACTAGAAATCTGCTTATAATCAGTTATTGAGTTCATGTAACTGTCTATTAAGTGCAATGAACTCATTTCATGTAATACATCTGACTCTTAGGTTTGATATACGGTTTTGACCAATTCATATCAATTGAGAGACTATTATATATAGACTAAACAAATGAATGTAGTCACACTTTAGTTTAGGGTCCAATTCTCACTATTAACTATTGTATTAATGACTTTTGCCTCAATAAACTCCTAATTACTGCTTCTTAACACAGTTAGTTGTTAAGTTTAGGTATCGGGTGATTAAGGGATGTAGAATATGATCATGCAGAATAAAGCATTAATATGTGCTTTAGAAGTATAAACAGCCAATATAATACGCATGCTGATAAACAACTAGTTAATAGTGAGAATTGGACCCTAAAGTATTTATTTAAAATTAATTTTCATGCTGCAGGACCATTAACTAGTACAACTAAAAAGAAAGAAAATTGTGACGACAGCATAGGCCTATAAATCAAATTTCCCTTATACAAATATATACATTTTAACCTAAAAAAAAAAAAGGTTCAATACTTTCTATACAAAAAGTTATATTTTTAAACCCTATTCTTGACTCAATTTTAAAGAACCCTAAAAAGATCCCATATAGGGTCACGTGAGTAAAATTATTGCATTATAGTTTTGTTTTATGAGTTTTTTTTTTTCTTGTGATAAAGTGAGTTGTTTAATTCATAAAATCTAATTAAAACAGAAAAAAATACTTGTTTTTATTATTAAAGCTAAATCCATAAAAATATGTCCTGATTGGAACCCATAAAAAGTGTCTTTTCTTCAGATTGTAGATTCTTGATGTCAAATGTCCAAGTCAACTATCAGTATATTTATAATAACTGCATATTTGGGATTTATTATATATTCAGATTTGTATATATATTCTGTTTTGCTAGAATTATTTCCTTTATAATATTGGAATAAGTACGAGTTATAGTGCAGCTGAGGTCTCCAGAGAAGATGTATTGAATAATGCACGCTCTCCCACACACACATACTTCTGGGTCGTGAGCTCGTCCAAGTTGCATTACTGCGTGACCGGGAGTCAGACTCTCAAACACAAAGACATTGTGAGCCGTCTCTCTGTGTAACCCCAACACATTCCTTCACACATGCCATAACCAAAACCACTTCAGTGGCACAGGTCACGTGACTGGAGTTATTCTGCGAACTTCTCCAGGTTACGTGAAAAACACGAGAAAAGAGGCTCTTTCTTCATGATTTAGGTCAGGCGGCGGCAGAACTCATAAACAGCTGTTGTGTGTCAGGCTTTATATTTAAATGACAAACTCAGTCGCTGTGGTCCATTTTAGAGGATTGTGCGTTTTTACATGTTCATCTTTCTTTAGTGTGTAATGTCGCTGTTTCAGAGTGAAAAATCTCTGCAAAGTTACAAAGCACAAAGTTATTCTCTATATCAGTGTTTCTGAACTCCTGCAACGCCTCTATTGTAGTCTCGAGTTTCTTCCGGGAATGAACACGTCACAATATTCCTCATTATAATAATTAATACGCAGAATAAAGAGGCGGGGCCTGGTTGAGTTAGTTAGTAGTGTGTTAAACTGGCGGTTATGGTAAGGGACCCAAACACACTCGACCAATCACAACACACTGGTCCAGCCGACCAATCAGAGCACAGTGTGCTTTTCAGAAGGAGGGGCTTCATGGAGACAGGAAGTAAACAGTGTGTGTTTTCCGAACGCTTGGTTAGGTTGCAAGCTCTGTTGTTAGTAGTTGAACGAGTCTGTGCTTCCCGAAACCATCGTTCTAACGAACATTCACAATCATCATCGCAGAGTTGTGTGTGTGAGGGACAGATCTCGAGCTGTGGTTAGAAGCAGAGTTTCTTGTTTTCATGACGTGTGGAGTCAATTAGGGCTGCATAACGATTAATCGCAACTAATCGTTTGCAGAATAAAAGTTTTCATTTACATCATATATGTGTGTGTACTGTGTAAAATAATTATGTATTTATAAATACACACACATGCATGTATACATTTAAAAAATATTTACATGTTTATATACATTTTTATATTTAAATAAAATTTATATTATATATAATTATGAATACATAATATATAAATAGATTTTTTTCTCAAAATTATACATGCATGTTTGTGTATTTATATATACATAATTATTATACACAGTACACACACATATATGATGTAAACAAAAACTTTTATTCTGCAACGATTAGTTGCGACTCAGCAAGCTGACATTCAGTGCAATCTTTCATTTAGAATGCATACAAATGTCATTTATTTAGTTTAAGAGATTTAAAGCATCGTTTTTGAATAGTGCGCACTTGTACGAGCTCTAGTGCGCAAGAACGAGACTATGACTGAATCTGGAAATAAAGCAAAATAACTGAGAAACATTTGAAATAGACTTCAGATGCCATGTCCGTAATTTATAGCAAAACATCTAGCATTAATTCGATCACAGATTCATTAAAATAAATTATTACTCCACCACCTGCGTGACGTCATAAACCAACCTGGTTGAACGTCAAATTTGTTACTATATGTTTTCGGGAAACAGTCGTGACTATCTTATTGATTTCTTCAACGATGCATCGTACTATTGTAGTTAAGTTACGGCATTGTACGGGAAACCAGAGAGCTCGACCAATCACAACACACTGCTCCAGCCGACCAATCAGAGCACAGTGTGCTTTTCAGAAGGCGGGGCTTCATAGAGACAGGAAGTAAACAGAGCGTTACTGACAGACTGTGAAGAGAGGAGCCGCAACAATGGAGAAAATGGAGAAAAAAAAGCATGAAAACCTGTTTTAGTGGAGCCTAAAAGCAAGTCTTTGCATAGGTCCTCTTTAATAAAATCTGATTTAACTTTTTTTTTAAAGTTTTGTTAAATAAGATAACCAGCTCCAACTAAGTTCACGCGAGTTAAGATTCAGAACAGAGGTCTATTGATTCAACAAAAGACAGATGAAGGTCGCTTCAGTGCGAGTCAGTCAGTCGCTCTCTGCTATTCAAACACTGCAGGATCAACAGGGAAATGTTTTAACTAAGGCTTCTAATGTGATGAGGTATTGATTGTGAGCTTCTTATCCGCCTATAGGCTTAATCTAAAAGTGTAGTCTCATCTGGGGCTGGAATCAAATCCATCACAGTTCATGCCAAACTGAGAAAGCGTTGGAGATTACTGCCACAGCACAACGCCTGAGCCGTATATATGCAATGAGCTCTGCAAGAAGCTTACGGAGGAACGCATCTTCACGCTTGACATTCGATTTATTTGGCTGCCCTATAGAATAATCCAACAATGTGACGGACTAAGAAGTAAATGTTCATTATAAAACTTACACAGACTGCATAAATACACTCATGTTGTGGATGAACCACTTCTGCGAGAGGAAACCACAAGATTAACCGCTGAACTTCAAGAGGAAAACATCGGCTTTCCTCCAGATTTCTGACTAAAACACTTCCTTTTTCATCGCCACTTTCCATGGATAATAAAACTGGGTAATTAGCAACCAGAACATGTTGAAATGTCAACATCACCGGTTAAAACGGCCGTTTTCATTTTCTATGCTGCAATTTTTACAAACATGTTGCCAACTTTTGGGACAGATCTGTGTGATTTTATAGAATTTAATAGCAATTAATATTAAAATAAAGACAAACATATTTAAAAAGAAAGAAAAAACAATCAAAAACAATATTGGATTATTGGTTGCGAATACATGTATATTGCCCATAAATTAAATAAATAATATTTGTTATTTGTTATTCAGGGTTAAATTATTACTGTAAATTGGATGAATTTAGTTGCTAGATACAGTCAAAACCATGCAGTCCATGCATTTGAAGAGTTAAAAAGCATCTTTATAGAGCTTTTAGTTCTGCCTTTTATGAAAGATGACATGATGAAAAACCATGTGCGCATATGTACAGTATAAACAGAAGGAACCAGCTCAATAAAGCTGACATCTACATGAAGATTAAGATGAAAACTACAATCTGTGCCAGAAAGTGAACAAAACAACAGGAAAACGGGGAATTAGACAATCAGTTTATTACTCTTTTCTCCTTACGCAAGCAATCAAATGAAAATATTCAATGTATTTCACACAGTGTAGAACAAATGAACAAAAAAAACCCAGGTTGTACAGCGTAATTATTTTACATCTTCATTCACACGTGTTGCATACCTTACTTGTGTTGCATATAATGTGTAATTATCAGCAATTGAAAAGAAAATGGCAAAAAAAAAAAAAAAAAAAAAAAACATAACTTGAAAGTGACTGGCTGACCGAAAAGACTATAGCTAAAAAACAATGCATTACTCGAGAAGGTTATGAACGGAGTTATCATTGCTTTTCATTCAAATAAGTGCACATCGAGACTGAGAACATACGCTCCATATATTAATGATGGGAAGCTCTCATGTGCACACACACACACACACGCACACACACACCTGAACAACCCCTTATGTCATCCATTCAAGTTTTAATCATTATTCAAGTTATTCAAGTGCAACGAAAGTTTTTTTTGCCGTCTAAACAAATGTGGTCCGCGAGTCATTCGTAAAACAAATAAAAATTACATAAAATACGTAGAAAAATATTCCATTGAATAGTAAACCTACAGTAAACACCAGAAGAAGGCTTTGCTTTGGTCACTTTATTTCAGTGCAGTCGGGTGACATTCAAAGTCTCGACCAATGAAAAGGCTCAGCCAAGACCCACATCCAATGACATCATCACGACGAAGCCAAGAATGGATGTCCACGAGGCCAGCTTACCGTTACCACTGTAAAAGAAACACACACACACACACACACACACACACACACACACACACACACGTAAGCATACTGTATTATTTTTCCACTAAAAATAAAAAGTAGACTGTAAACAAAAGTGGCCATTCAGTAAGTGGCCATCAAAATAAAAGTCCCGCTTCAGAATCTTATTGGCTAAACAGAAAAAGTCAATGGCAATAAAAAAATAATGGCAAATGTCCACTGATATCAAAGCCTCTTTAAAGGTGCACTGTGTAATATTTAGGAGGATCTGTGGACAGAAATGCAATATCATATACATGTATGTTTTCAGTGGTGTATAAACCCTAACATAATGAACCGTTATGTATTTATTACCTTAGAAAGAGCATTTCTATCTATAGTACACACACCGCGAGTCTCCTTACATCGACATGTTTCTACGGTGGCCCTGGACGGACAAACGCGTTTCGTCACTATGTTGTTCTTCGTGCAAAGAAGCGAGCTAAAGTCAGCGAATAAAACACTCACACAATGATGAACAAGTAACAATAATATTCGCAATAACATCGTTTTACTGAATAATTAGGTAAACCTAATTTCTTAATTTATCTTTGTAAAGAAAGCATTGCTTAAGACGACATCACTTCCTGTCGGACACCGTAACCTCTGTTGGGTGCAATTCACAACCTCACCACTAGATGCCACAAAAACTTACACACTGCACCTTTAAGGCTTTTTTTAGAGCCCGTTATTATCACATGAACATCTGCAGACCTTCTCGTCCAGTAAACACTTTTACCGTGGTACTCACCTGAGTTGAGCTTCAGGAATGATGTCATCCACCACCACGTACACCATGGCTCCTGCAGCGAAGGCGAGAGCGTAGGGTAGCAACGGCTCCGCCATCACCACGGCAACGGCCCCTAACAACCCCGCCAGAGGCTCCACCATCCCACTCAGCTGCCCGTACCTGAGACGCAGAGACCGAACGTTACACGGCTCCCCAACTCAACGGACGGGGGTTACAATCTCACAAATCACAGAGAGCGGAAGATATAATGGGAATACATTAACACTAGTAGACCTTAAGAAATGTTTGTGACTGTGGCATTGAGTCAAAACTAAGAGAGCTGCAGCTTCCTTCTAAGACAGCATCATAACTAGTGGCCAACCAACATATCGCCAATTCAGATATATTGGCTGTCATTTGGACGTTCTTAAATTATTTTTAAGTTTGGCTGATAAGGGCCAGTTTGGCCTTGGTATTATTTTTATTTTGTTTGGCCGATAAGTGTCAGTTTATTCTTTTTAATATATATATATATATTTTAATAATGTAATTCTGTTTGGACAATAAGTGTGAGTTTGGCTTTTTTCAATGAAAACTTTTTTAATTAACTTTTCTTTTTTTGTTCTGTGTGGCCAATAAGTGTCAGTTTGCCCTTTAAAAAAAAAAACGTATATATATATAATAAAAAATCAGTTTGGCTAATAAGTGTCAGTTTGACTTTTTTTTCATATAAAAATAAAATAAAAAAATCTGTCCGATAAGTGTCAGTTTAGCCCCTTTTTTCTCTCTCTCTCTCTGTTGTGCCGATAAGAGTGTTTATTCTTTTTAATATGTTTTTGTTTTAATAATGTAATTCTGTTTGGACAATAAGTGTGAGTTTGGCCTTTTTCAATGAAAACTCTTTTAATTCACTTTTCTTTTCTTTTTTGCTGTTTGGCCGATAAGTGTGAGTTTGGCATTTGCATTCTGGTATGGCCTTTTCTGCAAATGTTGGTCCAAATGAAGGTGTCTAAATAGTTTGGAGCAGCCTTTGCATTATAATAATGTATGCCTGGCGTCCAGGTGACGTTAGGCAGCTCACTTGGTTTTGGATGTGAACGTGTATTTGTCTTGACTCACCAAAAGGATCTCCATGTGGACACCCCAGAACCCCGCAATGGGAGACTCACTGCAAGGCCTTCTGGGAAATTCTGAATGCCAATGCCAATCGCCAGATTTCTGAAAGAAACAGACATTATCACTACATCAGTTCTCGACAGATCTGGTGTTGCATCGCAGCAAACTGTTCCAAGTGGTTCTGACACTCTGTAACTTCTCAACTCTCTTAACTTCACACATTATCTCAGCGAGAGGTTTCACAGCGAAGCGTGTGCCAGGGACTCGACTGCTGACGAAAGCGCTCCGCTTAGGTCAGATCAAGGCTTTCTGAAGTGAACATATGGGTGTGCCGTACCACAAGAACTCCAGAAGAAACGGGTTGTGGATGGGGCATGAACTACATCTGGAATCACACTGTTGTGTTTGGATAATCCTTTATGAAACGTTCTCGCAAACCGTGAGACAAGCCTTTTTAGGCTTCATATGAATTAATACATTTCAAAATTCTGTTTTCATTTCAAAATGCTCTTTGTCCACACTAGTGTTTTCCCAAATGAAATATCAGAATTAAATCATCTAACTCCCATTTATCGCAAAAGTTTTCAAGCTCGCAGGTTTTTCAGGCAATTCGAAAAAGGAATATTTCGCAAAACTGCAATGCAAACTGTTTTTGCGCATTTACAGTCGCCTGACGTAGAGGACGCGGTGTGTTTGGACAGAATATGAGTTCTTTATTAAATTCATAAAAGACAAAAGATTTACAGGAATAATGGATAGAAATGGAAAGAAATGGAGTGAGAAACAGAAACTCCTCATATGAGCCGCTGCCGCTCTCAGTATACGGGTCTTTCCTCACCATTAATGATTGATAACACACACGTCTCCTTACATTAATAATAATGGCCAGTGCGGTGACTGGGATATACGTAAACCTGCCAATGTTTTAGTCGCATAACATCGGTTAATGGAAACGGCGTAATTTCGCAATAGTTTTTGTTAACATTTAGAAAAAAGCAAATCTGCAATGCAACGGCTACTGTTCGGTTAGGGTTAGTTGTAAGGGTTCAGGTTAATAAGTTGACAGGTACCGTGTTTTCTGGACTATAGACCTTATGCGCCGGAGAAACGAGGACGCCGCCATCTTTAGAATATTGTCTTTAAACTTCCGTTTTTGCGGTCGCTCTGTATATCTCTATGGCATCGCTGTCCAGGACTAATTAGCTTTTGAAGTGGATTTACTTAATGTAGAGTTAACGAAAGTTATCATGAGGATTGTAATGTTTATATCAGATGTCTTAACAAATGTCAGACCGGGAAGATTTTAAAACGAGTCGGTCATTCATAAATACGCAAGATCGCTGTGAAAATACAGAGCGGAAGACAAAAGGCATCACGCTTAAAAGGGGCGGAGCTACATGAGGTCTATAAGTCGCACTTTTATTCATAGTTTGGCTGGTCCTGCGACTTATAGTCAGGTGCGACTTATATATCAAAATTACTTCATACTGACTGAGATGAACCAAGAGAAAACATTACCGTCTACAGCCGCGAGAGGGCGCTCTAGTTGGCGGAGTTGTTCAGAAGCGACACCGAGGAAGAACTCAATGGATTCAGTGTTGAGGAATGAGATCGGGAGCTTGGTGAACTTGCTGACCGGTAACTTGTTGGACTCGCTGGCTAATGTTAGTTTAGCCTATTCAGCCTCAGGTATATGTTCTTTATGCTATTGTGGAGCTGAATAACTGTTAATGTGTTACGCTAACACACCGGACACTATTCAGCCTGTTGTTCTGTGTGCTGTTGTGGAGCTGAATAACTTGCCTTTCCAGATTAAATGTCTGTTCTTGGTCTTGTATTTTGTGAAATCAATTTCTAACTAAATGCGACTTATAGTCGGGAGCGACTTATAGTCCGGAAAATACGATAGTTGCAAAGTTACTTATAGTCAATGTCTGCTGGGGAGCATCAAAATAAAGTGTTAGTTGTTTCAAACCTGTATTAATTTCTTCTCCTGAACACAAAAGATGATATTTTGAAGATAAATTTATACAAGTTGGAAACAACTTGAGGGTGAGTAAACTATGACAGAATTATCATTTTGAAGTGAACTATCCCTTTAAGCAGACGGTCTAGAGGTCGACCGATTGATCGGTTTTGCTAATTAATCGGCACCGATAACAGATTGCTGGAACAATCCATAGCGATAGTTTTTCCGGGTTGGGTTTTCTGAGAGCGCCCTCTATAGGCCAAATAAACCCATCACTGACGCCTCTTGGAGTTTGTTTTGACACGTGAGGCTGAGAGCGGGACACTTCAGATACGGATTTACACTACAGTACATGCTTTCATATCATTATATAGTGATTAATTAGTTGACTAGATGAGTGGAGAACAGCGGTGTGTTTGCCGTCGAGGCTGAGAGGGCGCTAACATTAGCAACTCAAGCGGTTAAAACAATGTGACAAAAACACATGCATATGTTTAATGTCTCAATTGTTACCATCTGTTTGCATTACTTTATATCCAGCTGGTCACTTTTATGCATTAGTTACGCATCAAAGTTGCATAATTAAAGCTAGAGACATGAGAAAGCAAACTGTGTTGTCATGCGGACGACAGAAACAAATCAGAAAAGCATTCGATTTCACTTTTTTTTTTTATCATCACTGTATCACATTTTGTTTTGTTTTGTTTTAAAGTGTTTTAAAATAGTGTGATAGTATATATATAAAATATGGATATGTGTCTAATTTCAATGCTATATGACGTGTGTGTGGATTTTAAAATGGCCGCATCTTTAAGCATTTGGATTTTTTTTTATTTTTTATAAAGAGTCTATTTGTAACATTAACTAAGGTTAATAAAATTATTGTTCATTGTTAATTTCACAACGCTTTTTAAAGTTGTCTCTCGCCATTGACTACCATACATATTTTTTCTGAAATAAGGTCCCATGAGCCGGAAGCGGAGGGGCGGGGCTTAGGCTCTCTATGCAGGAGTGAGACCGCTCCCAGATTTAATAAAAAATATCTTAATTTGTGTTACGAAGATGAATGAAAGTCTTACAGGGAACAACATGAGGGAGAGTCATTACTGACAAAATGTTCATTTTTGGGTGAATTAACCCTTTAAATTACAAGGAGAATATTGTGTAATAACCAGACATTGCATTTTCAAATGAATCCGGATTAATGCAGACGGTGCACATGCGAGTGTGAACGGGCATTTACTCAAACGCGCGTGTTAGATCAACACTTCAGGATGATCTCGGGAGTGTGTGAAGGCAGTGGGAGTGTGTGTCTCTGAGGGTGGTCTCTGATAAGCATCTCTGTTTGTTTAGCCCAGACTTCTGCACAGCGTAATGGAAGTTCCCGGAACCGAAGCAAGAAAAGCTGCTGTGTTTCGAGTCCCCCTCTTCACTCCTTCTTCCATCGCTCCTGCTGGCACCGGCTCAAGCGTCGGCCCCGCAGAAGTCAGATTAATGACAGCTAGTCACGGAAAGGCTTACAGCAGCCGATGATGAAGGAGCGTTTGAGGGAGACAGAGCGAACGAAGAACATTCTGGCTGTACTTTTCAACATAATGCACGTAAATGAGGACTAGGACGGCCAAGCTACAAAATGACAACAAAGAGTTTTTAAACTGGTCCAAATGCTCTTCTTACAAGTTTACTGCTTGATATTTTAGTCTGTTCCTCCAACACAATCTCATAGCAATTAATAACTATTTTACATGTTGTCAAATTGCCAGCCAATTCACATGGATTCGTATATGATCTGCTTACGCACCAGTGACGGTTAGTTCAGTTGTGGACCTTTATGAGTATTTTTTTTTTCTAAAAATCTTACATTTTTCTATGATGTTAGAGATTTTGAAGAAGACAAAACGCAAGTGAAAGACAGAAGAGAATGGATTCAAAATGCTGATATATATATATATATATACACACACATATCCCCTGGGTACTTTTAGGGTGTTGGTCAATAATTAACTATTTTATTTTTTAGGCCTATATTATTATTTGGTTCGATAATATTTGTATTTAATATTTTGTATTTGTAGGGTATTTTATGACACTAAGTTATATTTATGCAGTAGTTATAATCCACTTATTCACTTTTTGAGTATGGCCTTTAAAATTAAATTTCCAACTTAAATAGTCATAAGTTTGATCTCTTTTTAAAGGGATATAATAAAAAACTAAAAAATGCAAGCATTAACTATTCACAAATGTAAGCCTTTATTTCTTTATTAGAAATATAAGTTCAGTCAAGTATGTGCACGTTTTGACTGGTAGTGCAGATTTTCTTTAAAGGGCTGGTTGATTATGATTTGACTTTTCTAACTGTAGTTAGTGTGTAATGTTGTGTTTGATCATAAACAACATCTGCAAAGTTACAACGCTCAAAGTTCAGAGCAAAGGGAGATATTTGCTTTTAAAGAAATAGTTTTAAGGACTACAACAAACGGCTGGTAGGAACTACACGACATTCCTCCCGGGTTAGTGACATCACCAACCCTAGAATTTACATAAACCCCGCCCCCTGAACACGATTATAGGTTATCAAGACAGAATATGCTAATCATGAAATGTCCTGTTGCTTCTACATGTTGTCACTTCTTCTTGAGTCTCTCCATCATTGTCTGACTCCGGTTTGAACATAAAAGGCTAAAAGTTGTTGAAATTTTCGGTGCATGTGTGTGTGTGTGTGTGTGTGTGTGTGTGTGTGTGTGTGTGTGTGTGTGTGTGTGTGTGTGTGTGTGTGTGAGGTAAAAGGACACAAGCTGTTGAAGCTCCGCCCCCTGTGCCGGGAGCAGCAGCTCATTTGCATTTAAAGGGACAGACACAAAACGGTGTGTTTTTGCTCACCCTCAAAAAGTGACTATTTTAACATGATATATAAAAATATCTGTGGGGTATTTTGAGCTAAAACTTCACACACACACTCTGGGGACATCAGAGACTTATTTTACATCTTGTGAAAAGGGCATTATACCCCCTCCCCCCCCTTTAAGCATTATGAGGTTGAATATTTTATATAAAAATGAAACATGCATGAATAGTTCACAAGAAGATTGTGATTTAGAAAATAAACGGGGTGAATTTCCATTTCATGCCGACTCTAAGAGGAAGAGAAATGCAGAAAGGATGAGACAGGAGAAGCTGTGGTGTGGCATAATGAAAGACTGGAGAAAAGGGTTTTGGAGAAGGGCGAAGTGAACTCGCTCACACAGTGTGGAAACAACAGCCCTTCTCAGCGTTTCAGAAACATGTTTTCCCATCCCCAGGAATTCTCCTCTGGCATATTTCACTCCTCTGAGGCAGGTCTATTTCTGTGTGTGTGTGTGTGAAGAGTGTGTGTTCACCTCCGAGGACAGGCTTCAGAAAACCACCAGCTCTCAAAACAGGGGTGGAGATCTCACAACGTACAATGCCATTCCAACACTTCCCT
>NC_136896.1:29880036-29957536 GCF_949152265.1 Phoxinus phoxinus
GGATGGATGTAATGAACAATGGATGATGAATGGATGAAATGAACAATGAATGGATAGAATGAACAATGGATGGATGGATAAAACAATAGATAGATGGATGAATGGATGGATGGAATGAACAATATTTATATATATAGAATGAACAATAGATAGATAGATCAATTTGATTATTAGATAGATTATTGTTATCCGTCAGATTCAAAATGAACTCGCAATATAAACATCTCAATCATTCCCGAGCAGAGGATTGTCTCTTCTTAGAACGTGTAAATGCAGCAAACCTGACAGACTTTAAACTATATTTAACATTTTGAATAGTTCACAAATAAATAAATACTATAGATAGATGGATAGAGAGATAGATAAACATAAGGTTGGACAGATGGAAGGACGGACGGACAGAACGATGGATGATGGACAGATAGATAGAATGATAGAATGAACAATGGATGGATGCATTACTAATCAGATTCAAAATCAACTTAGAAAAAAAAAAAACGCATTATAAACATCTCAATCATTCCTGAGCAGAGGATTGTGGGGAACTGAAGCATAAACCTCTCGTCAGTCTGTCAGATGAGAATCAAATGAACAAACACGATTCATTAAACGAATGTGCTGTGGTGCGTCAAACTGACACCGTACACATCAGCCAGAGGAAGCCTGAGGACCAGAAGAGTCATGAGCAAACGCAGACCGAAGCTCAGAGAGAGAAACACCAGATAAAACTAGAGATGCGAGCTCATTCTGCACTGCTCGACTGAGCAAACACTCAATAAATCCATAAAACCAGCAGATAAATACTGTACGGACCACATCTGGGAAACGCACAAACTTTCTGTCCTAAATTGACATCAAGAAATCAATCTGGAAGTTTTTCGGTCTTGGCTGACAAGCGGTTTATGATGTTTTGCAAAGGTCCATTGTACAGCAGAATTCCTGTTGGCATGTGTGTTTGGTTAAGCACACACTCACAGGACCAGTAAACACAGTTCCCAGAACACATCAACATAGCCCATCACACACTGAAGTCAAGGACTACGTTTACAAGCAGCCAATAACCCGTTCAAAACCGGAATATTAGCAATAACCCGTTCAAAACCGGAATATTAGCAATAACCCAGTCGCGCACGGCCATGTAAACACCGGCAAAAACCCGGATATGCCAGATTTTAAAAAAACGGGATATTATACCTGGGGTACCCCTTTTCTAACCCGAATATTTGGTCTTGTAGACGCGTTTCGGCATATCCCCATCAAAATGTGTGTTCTGCGCATGTTCTATTCGCAAGGAATCTTGGTCTTTTGAGTAGAGACTGCGCATAAAAAAACCCGCGTGCAGTATAGCGGAAGTAAACAAGTCGAGGTTAACACAGCACCACACTTTTGGAGCGAGGAGGAGACCAATTTCTTTATTAGTGTGGTGAAAACCAAGAATATAATGTCTTTTATTGGATCAGTACCAGCGCCAAAGCGCAAACAAAGACTATCGCTATCTGCCCCAAACTATTCATTATCCGCCTGCTGCTGCTGCTGTTGTTGTTGTCGTCGTCTTTGGATACAGGAAGAAGAATCGGAAATGACGCATATTGCGTCTTAATGTTGTCCGTACGTCCAGACGCTAACCGTGCGTCGCCGTTTACATCGGGATATTGGCGACTGATTACACATTCCATGTATACAGGAGTAACTCTCTCTGCTCACGCATGTAAACGGGTCATCCCGAATGTTTCAGAAACCCGAATAGTGACCTTAACCCGACCATAACCCGAATATTAACAGCTTGTAAACGTAGTCAATGACTACGTTTACAAGCAGCCAATAACCCGTTCAAACCCGAATCTAACGTCCACCGAATCTTTTCTAACCCGAATATTTGGTCATGTAAACGCGTATCAGCATATCCTCATCAAAAGGAACATTGATTTGTGTTCTGCCCATGTTCTATTCGAAAGGAATCTTGGTCTTTTGAGTAGAGGACGGCGCATACAAAAACCCGCGTGCAGTATAGCGGAAGTAAACAGGAAGTAGAGGTAAACATGGTAAAACGCAGCACAGTAGTGTCAGTGCTGCTGGCGGGTCAGTACCAGCACCAAAGCGCAAACAAAGCCGATCGCTATCTGCCCCGAACTATTCATGATCCGCATGCTGCCGCTGTTGTCTTTGGATACAGGAAGAAGAATCGGAAATTATGCATTTTCAATCTTAAGGTTGTCCATACGTCCAGACGCTAACCGTGCGTCGCCGTTTACATCGGGATATTGCCAATTGATTACAAATTCCATGTATACAGGAGTAACTCTCTCTGCTCACGCATGTAAACGGGTTATTGCGAATGTTTCAGAAACCCGAATAGTGACCTTAACCCGACCATAACCCGAATATTGACAGCTTGTAAACGTAGTGCTGAAGTTGGACAACAGCCACACGTTCACTCAGATTCTTGAGATTAAGTTGACCATACGCTATGATGAAAATGTGTGGTGTAACTCTTCACCAAAGAGTCATTCTCGCCAAGCAGAGCCAACTAGTTTAAAGCAAGACGTCCAATGGAGTAAATCTGGGGGAAATTAAAATATGCATCATTTTTACTAAACGAACACAGTACAGATACTGTAAAATGAAATTCCAGGACTTTCAAGGACTTTTTAAGCTCTACTTTTTTTGTTTTCAAGGACTTCAATCATAGATATCACTTTTTAAAACAATATTTGTGTTATCTTTCAAATTCTAAAAAATGTAAACGTATAAATAAACATATAGCAATAAAACAAAGTGCAGCAAAGTATGCAATGACTGTGGCACCATTAACCATAACCACAAAGATAGATAAAGATATCGCTTTCCTTATTCAAACTGATTTCCCCCATGAATATATGAGTGAGCTGATGAATGAAAGCTGCATCATATACTGGGATATTTATGAGCAATATCACATTCGTAGTCATGCAAGATATATTTATCAGATGTTCATTTTACATGAAAATATAGTTTCATAGAAAAAAGAAACACATTTTTTTTCATATATATTGTCTTTCAATAATTCAAGCACTTTTCAAGTACCTCTTCATAAATATGTTTTAAAGGACTTCAATTTCAAAAAGTCAAATTGTATTTCAAGCACTGGATCTCGTACGAACCCTGCACAAGAAGAGTGATATTTATATCAATGCACAGCTCTGATAATCTATTGCGTATTTAAAAAAACGTTACTTTACTTAACGTTATTACATATATTAATGAAATATGTCAAGTATGAACTTAAACACATTGACAGTCTGTGCACACGACTGCAGCGGAGGCTTTACTCTGTAAGAAGACTGAGACTGTATGGGGTGGCCAGTGACATTGTACTTGTTTTTTACCGAGCCACGCTTGAAAGTCTTATTCGTTATGGAATTATAGTCTGGTTTGGAAATGTGTCTGTTCAATTGAAAAACAAATTGGCCCATATCCACAAAACAGCCATGAAAATCATAGGAATAAATCAATATGAACCCATACAGACTGTATACGAAGAGGCAATGATGAGAAAAGCTACGAGTATTAGTATCGACTTTGAACATCCTCTTTTTGACTGAGAATGCCAATGTGTAAAAAATAATAGACTGAAGCTTTCATTTGTTCCGGCCTCGATAAAATTGTTGAATATGACCCGGAACAACGCACCTACACTCTTAGAAGGAATGTGTAGAAAAATTACACAAAATATGTGTAACACTCTAATTTACACATTTTGTGTCAATATTAACTAAAAATGTGTTGAAAATAATAACCTATTTTACACATATCTATGTGTAGTTTAAAATTAACACAACTTGGGTGTTTACTCAAAGCATTTAACACAATATGAGTAGACTGATGTGCTTACACACTTCATGTGTTATTATTTTTTATAACGTGACCGTTATTTAAATTAGCTAGTTGAACTGAACCAATGACTGAGTGAACATAATCCAGTTCCAGTCAGTTCAGTTGGAGATAATAGTCTGTTAATGACAGCAGCTATTTGTTTTTACTT
This sequence comes from Phoxinus phoxinus, assembly GCF_949152265.1. Classification (NCBI taxonomy): domain Eukaryota; kingdom Metazoa; phylum Chordata; class Actinopteri; order Cypriniformes; family Leuciscidae; genus Phoxinus; species Phoxinus phoxinus. Next base: position 29,884,058 of record NC_136896.1, read on the forward strand.
CTGTATTGTTGAAAATAAAACATTTATAAAGATATCACTTCGTTATCGACTACCCCTCGCATCAAAACTGTTTGTGAAAACCAACTTTTTACCAGGGAGGAGATGATTCGCGCCTTGTCATGTTACTAATGAGATTGTGAAAATAACAGTTTTGTCCTATGTTGGACATTTCCTTTTTGACTGCTTTAAATTGTATTGTTGATATTTCATTATAATAAATGAGATAAATCAACCATAGACTTTATATTTATTTTGTCAAATGCTAACGTTTGTTTAGGATTGTAAATACCTTTTTTAACACCATTTTAAGTGGTCAAGGATAGCACATAATGTTACACATGTTTACACATCTTTTACACATCTTTATGTTAACCTTTCTGACTCATTTAGTGTGTTAAACTCATTAACAAAGTGAATGAGTTAAAATGAACACAAAACTAGTAGTCCTGGAGCTCACCCACGGATGTGTTAAAATTTAACACAGGTTGTGTTATTTTTAACACATTCTTTCTAAGAGTGTATAGCACACTAGCAGCAGCACTGTACATATCTTGTATTTTATTTTTTATACATTGTTGTGCTGTGTATATATTGTTGTGTTGTGTAATATTGCAGAACTTTGCCCAAGACAAATTTCCCTTTCGGGGACAAATTAAGTTTATCCATCCTTATCCATCATAATGATGAAAACAAATAAAATCAGAGATTGAACTTGAATTAATTTAAATAACATTCAAACTTCAAATTAGTGATACTATTAAAACGTCTCCAAAAACAGCTATAGAAATCAGACATTAATAATGTAATAACTATAACTCATATGAGGTTCAATAATGGCTTGATTTTAGACTGATATTAAACGGATGATCTGCTATTGCTTGGACAACATTTTAAAAAATGATTATTATTATTTATTTGTACATTCTTTCCCAATTGACTGACCCGCTTATATATCGCAAATTAATTCTGTTAAGTTACTTCTTCAAAAGCCCATTTTCATATTTTGCTCCGTAACTTTCATCATTAATTTTTATTAGTCTCGCCAGAGGAAATTGCTGAAGGAAATGAAACAAAAGCTGTGCATAATCAACCTCTACTAACATGAGCTTGTTGGCTCTTTAAATATGACATAATTCATGCGCAGAGGACTAATGTTCAGGGTTTTGACAGAAACACCTCCAGCAGAGACGCAGGAGGGACATGTTTTTCCAGCTGAGTTCATCACATTTAGCTCTAGAAATAAAATAAACTTGTCGTAAAATGTTTTGCCGACTCCAGGGTCACGTCACCTCCGCTGCTGCATGCGATGAGGAGCGAGTCAATAAAGTTCATGATGTCAGCCGCACATTTATCCCAACACACACCCTACAGTCCGAGTGAAAGATCGAGACGCGAGAGCAACGGCACGTCTGGGCTTCAGTGCATCTGCTCAGAAACATGTGCGCTGTACCTACATTTGAGCTGCAAAAAAAATAAAAAAGTCCCAGTTTCTTTGAAGAGTCTCTGAGCATCTGGTTTTAACAGTCCACTTGAGTATGTGGGTACTGGGGAATGCAAGGACTGCTTTGACTGGGAGAAGAGTGCTGGGAAAGGGAAAGAAACAGAAGAGTGGCTTTTCCCTGGAAAACAAACAGACTTTTGTTTCAGAGGAGAGAGAAGAGCGTCTGTCTGACTGCCTTCAGTGGCGGATGGAGGACGAGACGTCTCAGAAACTGGACAGAAGTGTTTAATGACCCTACACGTTTGATTAAACTATCTAAATATGAGGACACTATTTTATATTTTTATATATTGTACATATGAGGGAAGAACTAAACACTAGAGGTATTATTTAAGATCAAAAAGCTGACAGGAAAACGCATACATTGACTATCACGTTACTATTTCATAGTTCATTGTTTTTGCATGTGTTCATACATTTTCGTATGACAGCCTGGCTAAATATTGTGCACAATTCATAGCATTATCACATATAAAACTATTGACTCCAAGCAGAACAAGGGGGGGTTGATTATGATTTGACTTTTCTAACTGTAGTTAGTGTGTAATGTTGCTGTTTGATCATAAACAACATCTGCAAAGTTACAACGCTCAAAGTTCAGAGCAAAGGGAGATATTTGCTTTTAAAGAAATAGTTTTTTAAGGACTACAACAAACGGCTGGTAGGAACTACACGACATTCCTCCCGGGTTAGTGACATCACCAGCCCTAAAATTTACATAAACCCCGCCCCCTGAACACGATTATAGGTTATCATGACAGAATATGCTAATCAATGACTAGAAGATAACTACACATAATCTACATAAATTCATCAACTAACCATTCAGAAATGTCCTGTTCTTCTACATGTTGTCACTTCTTCTTGAGTCTCTCCATCTTTGTCTGACTCCGGTTTGAACATAAAAGGCTAAAAGTTGTTGAAATTTTCGGTGCATGTGTGTGTGTGTGTGTGTGTGTGTGTGTGTGTGTGTGTGTGTGTGTGAGGTAAAAGGACACAAGCTCTTGAAGCTCCGCCCCCTGTGCCGGGAGCAGCAGCTCATTTGCATTTAAAGAGACAGACACAAAACGGTGTGTTTTTGCTCAATCTCAAAAAGTGACGATTTTAACATGCGATATAAGAATATCTGTGGGGTATTTTGAGCTAAAACTTCACACACACACACACACTCTGGGGACATCAGAGGTTTATTTTACATCTTGTGAAAAGGGCATTATACCCAAACATGGATTGAAACAACCCAGCACATTTTTAGAGTGCACACAATATGCTTTAACAAATGTGTAATAATATTTGAATAAAGGGTAAAAATGTCACTGCTATCTCCACATCCAAAACCTCCTCCAGGTCAAGATGTTCAGACGCCTCTCTGAGTTAACACCCATCTAAATAATGTTAGCAAATGCACTTTAAGGTTGTATATGTCTGGAAAATCGCAAAAATATAACAGGATTAAACTTTTAAGCATACATTTCAGGCTAATAAAGTTAATGGTTTTCAGTATTCCAATAACATACAATTTTCACAATCCTAAAACAGATTCTTGAATGACTAACGTCTGATATTTGGAGGTTTTGCGATCATGCAAGAATCAGCACTGACTGAACATGTCTATGACGTCCATTATTAATCGCTTGTTGAGGGTTTTACACGTGAAGACCAAACACTTGGAAGGTTTCAGTTCTTTACTGAATGGAAAACATGATCCAATGTGGCTTGCCTGTAGATCCCAGTGATTTTCAGCCATCCCACATTCATTACCAGAGACTAATGACAATAATGTAAACCGTTCCACTTCCCAGAAATCCTTTAAAGGAGAGCTGGGATTCTCCTGGTTCCTCAAAACAACACATTGAAGGACTTTAAAGTCATGCAAGTGTTGATTATATTGTATGTTTAGCCAGAAAGGACAGAAAGAATGAGTGTACAGTATAGTATAGTACAGTACAGTAGTGTAGAGTATAATATAACTACAGTAGAGTAATGCTGACTCTGGGAAAAGTCCCTCAAAAGTCATCATTTCGAAACTAATGTTTTTATTTTGTTTTCAGAATAAACTGGTTGTGTGTTGGGGAATTTCACATTTCTTTCTTTCTTTTTCACTTCATAAAGTCTTGTGGGGATATTCTGGTGCAGCTTCACAAAACCAACAAGGTTTGTGCCGTGGAAAAGACATAAATATGTGATGAACACAAAACCAAAACCAGCAGTGGAGGAATGGAAGAAATCGTTTCTTTATTTTGCAGCATTTATTCTGCATGATTTATCCGTGCACATCATCATTACGGTTTTAAATTTATGTTCCTGTGATCTTGAATCAAGAATAACTTTTTTATTTGATTTAATTTCTACATTTGTTCTTGTTCCAGAAGCGTTTCATTCGAATATACATCACAACAGGGACTTTAAATGTGTTTTTTTTTTTCAAATACACTGATTAAGCATTATTAACCATAACAAAATATTTTTGTTCTCATCATATTTTCGTTAACAGTATGTTTTGATTACAAACATTTACAATCTTCCCTCCATAGAATTCAATTATAAAGATTAAAAAAGCAATAAAAAAACTATTTTTGAAAAACAAAACATATCTTTTAAAGATAAATATGCTGACAATTTCATATATTTTTGAAATATTTCAAGTTGGATGCAACTTTATCCGCATACATATTCTCATATATACACACAATATATAGGTCTACTACTGTATAGTAAATACCAACTTTTTGATTGTTTTATTGCAAAATGTACCTATATTCTCACCCAGCTCTAATATGCAACTATAATGCATTGAAATACTGAGATATTATAAACAATAACATCATGATTTTATGTAAAGCTGCTTTGAAATAATGTGCAATGTGAAAAGCGCTGAACTTGACTTGAGCTCTACCAAAACCTTGAGATACGCAGGCGGTGCACTCATATTCCTATGAATGGGAGCAATATGGCGGAATCAGATGTGTTGAATGACTTGCCTTAAAGGACTTTGGCTCTACTCTCCGCTTGCCCTCGTGCGATTGTTTTTAGACTGAGACAAAGACCTCTTTCTTATGCCGTATCATACGTCCAACGCTGCTCTCTGTGTTTACTCGTCGAACAAACTGTGTATCCATTCATCCATCTATCTCTCCTTCTCTCTGCGCTTTTAATCATGAGCAAATAGAGGTTTCATCTAAAAAAAAAGCGCATAGTAGGAAACCCTGAGTTGTCAGTATGGATGTAAAGAGATTATATGATTGCAACACTAATCCAAAACAGCTTTTCCTATATATGGAAATACACGGTATTAAAAGGCAGAAATGCAGAATAAAAGACACACATTCAACATCTGCAAGCTTTGGCTCACATCTGGTCACAAATGTGCGCACACATAGTGGAGTCCAGGTGCTTGAGCGCTTACAATGCGGCTCTGATTCTCAGCGATGGCTAATAGACTCCATCTGGCAGTGAGATGTACACACTTGTTAGCCGGTTTCCTTCTCGCTCGCTCCCTCCCTGTCTGGCAGGATTTAAACAGACTGTCCCGAGAACATGGATATTAACATGTGTGTGCAAGAATTATCACAACAGCACGTTCTTTGTGCGTGTGTGTGTGTGTGGGAGAGACACAGAGATCTCACAATACCAGTTTCGACCACTTGGGGACAGCATCACACAATACTGTCTGCAAACTGCAAGAAACGCCCAGTCACAGTAAACCGCAGAATATCACTCTGCATGTGTCCTTTTAAATAAATAATTCACCCCACGATGAATCAACTCATCGTCATGTCCTTCTGGCCCCATATTAGTTTCTTTCTTGACAGAGAACGATGAAGCAGAAACTGTTCATGTTCCATTATACGCCTGACTGAGAAAGATCTAGAGCCCATTTCAACTTTCACTTTTTGCCTTGGCTGAACAAGTCATTGCAACTTAAATGATATCAAATTGACTTAAAAAATCGAGTTGAATCACGTATAACTTGTATAAAATTGTTGAAATCGCTTATTTTAATGGTAAGTTAAAGTAATGTAAAAACATGTCAGAAAAGTGATGAACATAAATCATCAAAATATGAGGAAATATTTTATATATATATATATATATTTTTTTAAATGTGTTAAATATGAGAGAAGAACAAAACACTAAACTTAGTGAAGGTCTGACAAAATTACTTGGCAAAAAAGGCAAACTACAGCTACAGGTTTATATATGTAAAAAAAAAATGCAAAGAAAAAAAATTATCTAATTTCTTTTACCGCATGTGTTCATAATTTCCTTGTATGACAGCCTGGACAAAAAATTGTGTCGCATAATTTGCCGTGATTCATTGCGTTATCACAATTAAAACAAATTATTAATATATGCTTAATATTTCAATTAAAGTTTGAAGATGGCCAGACATCACTTTTCCTCACTACTGTATGTTGCCATGACTTATTGATCATGTCATTTTTTACAGTGTGACCGAGCTTTCAACTCTTCAACATTCTTGGGATTTAATTTATTGTATGTTTAGTTGTTATCTCATTTGAGGGCAGTTTTTGAGATATTAGCAATTAAAATCAATGCTTTCAATATAGCAAAGGATGTTAGATATTCATGCAAAGCAACTTGTGTTTTTACTAACTACAAGGAAGTGATAAAACGTGTGTTCTCAGTCCAGATCCTCTGTTATAATAACTTCAAGCATAAGCAGCCACTATCTTTTACTATTACAATTTGTCTACATTCAGTCCAATGTACTTCTGGCCTCATCATATATTTTCTATAACCCGTAAAAAACTAAATCAGATGTTAGACAGAATGTCCAAGCTGCTCTTTTAAAAAAAAAAAAAAAGCATGTTAATTTATACTGCAAAGCTCAAGAAGCACTACCAAAGTATAATAAAGTTATGACTTGTGTACTATATTCTTCCAAAATTAGCTTTTTGTGTGGAAAAGACTGAAATTTAGGCCGTTATTGATTGAAAATCTTGATGGATAATTCCCGGGTCCTTGATTCTGATTGGTTGAGCCATGTTCGACGCCTACACACATATATACCTAATAAATATTAAGTTACATTTTAAGGGACTAACTATTTTATAAAAGCATAATATAAGCCTAGTAAGGCTGTGGTTTACAGTGAATTTAGCATCTACATCTGAAATTGGTTGTTTGTCGTGTGTTCTAATGCATTATACTTTCTAAAGAAACATTCACTAAATAGATCAGTATTATAATGCATTATAACTGTGGTTACAATTATTCATGATACATACAATGCCTTATAAGGTGCATTACAAGGAATAATTATGTATTGTGAAAAGTACAATACATGTATTTGTGAAAATACATAAACAATATGTATTGTGAAAAGCGCTATACAAATAAATTTGAATTGAATTGAATAATAATGCATTAAAAATACTTTTATGATGCTTTAAATATAAAGGCTAATATATAGTGTTACCAAATTTTCTATTCACTGTAATTCAACTTAAATTGTAATTGTATTTCAACTGTAATGCCTTAAATCTGTATGTATAATCAAATTGGCTGTTCAAGTCATTTCAACTCATTTTCTTGCCTAGTTGAACTTAGAAAAATGAAGTTGAAATTGGTTAAATTATTTTGATGAGTTGAAGCAATGGAAAAACATGTTGTCATGACTTATTTTAAAAGAGTTGTTAGTTCATGTTAACAAATAAATGTTAACAAATGGAACCTGATTATTATCAATATCTTTGAATGGCCAACTTGTATTATGCTTTTGACAACAGAAGCTGTGACGCTCTGCTAAACGTCTCGTGTGCTTCACGGAAGAAAATAATGTGTTGGAATGATGTGGGGGAGAGTAAAAGTTTGGCGAACTCTCCTTTAAAGTGTGTTTATGGCTTACCTGGCGCTTTCAAACGTGGCTGATGGAGTTTTTCCGACGGCCCCGAAGCCGACGCCAACAGCCAAACCCTCTGAAAAACACAAACACCTGGTCAGTCTTTCACAGCACGCGGAGCTTGTTATGAAGAGCACTGATGATCAGGATAGACTTTAAACAGGAGATTCATACATCATCTGAAAGCTGAATAAATAATCTCTCCATTGATGTGTGGTTTGTTAGGATAGGACAATATTTGGTCGAGATACAACTATTGAAAATCTGGAATCTGAGGAGCAAAAAAATCTAAACATTGAGAAAATCTCCTTTAAAGTTGTGCATTTATGTTCACGATTGTGCTGCATTCACTCACAAAAATACATGTTTTATATATTTACGGTAGGACATTTACTAAATGTCTTCATGGAACATGATCTTAACTTAATATCCTAATGATTTTTGGCATAAAAGAAAAATCTATAATTTTGACCCATGTACAGTGCTGTGCATAAGTTTACACACCCATGCTAAAGTTGGCTAAAAAGAGGAATAAAAAATAATCTAAAATATCCGCACATCCTCACACACCCGTCACCAAACCTGGAGATCGGCATGGTTTTAGTTCAGTTCGCCTAATATCTGGTTTTATTTGCAGTGAGAGATGATCTTATGGAAAGTACCCCATGCCGATCTCTAGGTTTGGTGACGGGTGTGTGAGGATGTGCGGATATTTTAATCCCAAAGGCCAAGGAAACTTTATCAGGATCATAGTATCCCGGATCCATCAAATAACTGGCCTTTAAAAATATAAACCTGTCTGCCGCTATGGGGATTTAACATGGGGTGCCCTGACTTATGCACACTGTGTTTTAAAAAGGACATTTATTTATTTACCATACATTATTCATTCACAGAGAAAATTGGTGTCTTTAAGGTTGGAGTTTTCCTCATTTTTTTTAAATTAAGGTATTAAGACTAATTTCCAAAAGATGATTTGGTAACACTTCACTTGAAGGGGTGTGCATAAGACTGACATGACACCTTCATAATCATGATAATGACACATGTCATAAATATGAAGGAGGTTTTATGCATGTTTATGACAACTACCATTAAGTGTCATTCCCTTAATTATGAAAATTATAAATCAAATATGACATTGTTTGAGATGTCTTTGTTATGACAACTTGACATAAACCAATACATCATAACCTGTCAGTGTCTTTGTCATGACAACTTGACATAAACCAATACATCATAACCTGTCATAAATATGTCTGAAAAAATGATTAATGATCAAACTTAAAAACGCACTTATCTTTATGGGTTAACATAAATTAAACGGTCATGTTGGCTTTGACATCGGCTGTCATGAGGCATTATAACTGTGTCAGGAATATTTTTCTAAAACCTCAACTACAGTGGTACACATTGAATTTGTCATTAAAATGAAAAATATTGTAATGTTAACCCATAAAGCTAAGTGGTTTCTTAAGTTTGATAATGAATCTGCTATGTCATATTTATGACAATTTATGTTGTCTTGGTATTGTCAAGTTGACATTACCAAGACACTGACAGGTTATGATGTATTGGTTTATGTGAAGTTGTCATAATAAAGACTTCTCAAACCATGTAATATTTGCATTAAAAATGTCATAATTGAGCAAATGACACTTAATGACAGTTGTCATAAACATGCATAACACCTTCATATTCATGATATGTGTCATTATCATGATTATGAAGGTGTCATGTCAGTCTTATGCACACCCCTTCAAGTAAAGTGTTACCGATGATTTTTTATTCCTCTTTTTAGTCAACTTTAGCATGGGTGTGTTCACTTATGCACAGCACTGTATTGTTGGCTATTGCCACAGATATACGCGTGCGACTTGTGACTGGTTTTGTGATCCAGGGTCACATATAGTCTTTAAATGTCCTTTGAAGGCAGTGTGTGAGATTCAAACCAATGCTTTTTATCTGCCAAACTTTCATCCAAAGCCATTTGTTCACCGAACAGTGTCCACAGTAACTGTCTAGTCTTGGGTAACTGTGGCTTAGAAATTAATCTGCAGTACTGAAGGTACTCCCTTTTTTTTTTTAAAGAGCAAATAGCCATTAAAGGGAAAGTTCACCCAAAAATAAAAATTCTGGCATCATATACTCACCCTCGTGTTGTATAAAACACAATAGCAGATATATGAACCGTTTCTGTGCCATATAATCAAAGTCGGTGGGGTCCAATGTTGTTCAGATCCCTAAGTTCTTCAAAATATCTTCCATACAGATTTTCAATGGTATGAGAGCGAGTAAATTATGAAAGAATGTCCCTTTAAATATACAGATGAAACTCAAAAAATTATAATATGGTGCATAAGTTCATTTATTTCAGTAATTCAACTTAAAAGGTGAAACTAATATATTATAAAGACTCATTACATGCAAAGTGAGATATTTCAAGCCTTTATTTGTTATAATTGTGATGATTATGGCTTACAGTTTATGAAAACCCCAAAGTAAAAATTTGAATATTGTGAAAAGGTTTTCATAATCTATAAGCCATAATCATCAAAATTATAACAAATAAAGGCTTGAAATATCTCACTTTGCATGTAATGAGTCTATATAATATATTAGTTTCACCTTTTAAGTTGAATTACTGAAATAAATGAACTTTTGCACCATATTTTCATTTTTTCGAAAAATATTCTGATAGTTCCCGTCCTTGATTATGATTGGCTGAGCTGCATTCGAAGCCATTGTAAAATACTTCAGATAATAAAAATACAATTGTTAGTTCATGTCTGTTTTACTGACCGTTATATTAAATGTGTAATGTCAGATGCAGTTCATTTTCAATTTCCAAACATGTTTTCTGTTCACTCTCAATTCTCAATTTCATGTTCTCTGCGTGGCACTGGTTTTCATCTGTGAAGCCAGTAGCGGATTTGTCTTGATCTCATGGGGTTTGTACTGGTATTGAAGTTTAGATTTCAAACATCTTATATAGAGACCGATCCTTTTTCAGTCCAGAAGCACCTCAGCAATCTGATAAGCCGACAACCAATCAAAGCCCCCATTCTTGAGTCCAATTCAATTTCACACGCTCCACTAGCGCTTAGTGTGTGTGTGTGTGTGTGTGTGTGTGTGTGTGTGTGTGTGTGTGTGTGTGTGTGTGTGTGTCACTCGTTTATGTAAAAATGTTCATTCACAGCCATCACTCAGATTAATCAGGTCAATCTTATCTTTAGCCAGGAAAATTCATTTTGGGCTCAGAGGAAATTAAGGATATGTAAATGCATTCGATATCAAATCAACATGGCATTAAATCAGACAAAAATCTGGTGCAAAACACTTCTGCCGAGGTTAAAGTGACGGGTCAAAGTTGCCTTTCAAAATCTAAAAGCACATTAGCAAAGCATCTAAAAGGCAAACTTTAAACACGTGGATCATCTCAAAAGTTTGAGGTCAGTCCATTTTTTTTTTTTTAAGAAATTAACACTTGCATTCAGCACGAACACATTAAATTGACCAAAAGTGACAGTAAAGACATTTATAATGTAACAAAAGATTTCGATTTCAAATAAATACTGTTCTTTGGTATTTTCTATTAATCAAAGAATTATAGAACATAAAATGTATGATAGTTTCCACAAAAATCTGAAGCAGCACAACTGTTTTCAACCTTGATAATAATCAGAAATGTTTCTTGAGCAGCAAATCGAACATTTTTTATAATATTTCACAATATTCCTGTTTTTACTGTATGAATAAATGCAGACTTGGTGAGCATAATAGACCTCTTTCAAAATGTGTTTGTCATTTATATATAATTAATATGTCTATATACCGGTAGTATTTATTAATTATTAGTTTTAGTTTAGTTATAGCTATTTTAGTACTTCAACTTAAACTAAGCGAAGGTACGTGGCACCAATTGTATATGTTGGCGTTCTTCTTATTTATATTATTATTCCGTTTCTTCTTCCGCTCTTGATTCTATGGCTGCCCATAGAAAGTTATGAAATTTGGCACAGAGATAGAGGACAGTCTGAACTGTCACCATAGTAGATTTGGTGTCTCTAACTCAATCCCTCTAGCGCCACCAACTGTACATATGATATCATTTTCCATCATGAAACTTTTTTCGCCCTTTTGAATTTTCCGAAAAACCTACTTTTTTAAATACTTTTTCAAATTTAACTTTTAACTTTTCACAAACACGTAACCAGATCATCTTCAGACCATGCCGGCCAAAAGTTATGGAATTCAAGTTGGTTTGTCGATCCATTCTCAAATAATGCGCAAACAAATTCTACCAAGAACGCGCCAACATGTATCTTTGTATCTAAAATGTATCTAAAATATATCTTCGCAACGCTTTCGCAAATTCTGACCAAACTTGGTGTGTGTTATGACACACATGACCTGAGGTTACCTACACAGTGTCCGCGCAGTGTCATCTAGTGGTCAGGAGATATGAAAAATGCTATTTTTGCTTATAACTTCTGAACGGTTGGGCCAAAAATCACACATTCGGTGCAGCACGTCGAGTCGAACGATACCCAATTTTCCCATATCGGGCAATTTGCGTGTCGGACATTTTGTATTTTTTCATAAAATGCTACATTTTACTAAATCATTGGCGAAATCATTGGAAATCAAAACTGTGTCTTCGACACCATGCCTTAACAGTACTCAAAAAGTATTGGGGCAGCGCCACCTTGTGGCCAACCGTTATACTGATATTTCCATAAATGCTAATATTTTTTTGATTACATTAGCCTATTGTAATAAAACTGGACTTAGATTCCTTGGGTCATGCCGAGGACATAGATACCAGTTTTGCCATAGCCGGCTAAACTTCCTGTCCCCCATTTAGATTTTCTTTAAAAACCTTCTTTTTCAAACTCCTCCTAGACCGTTTGTCCGATTTTCAGCAGATTTGGATCAATCATCTTCAGACTGTGCCGACAAAAAGTTATGGATTTCGTGTCGATAGACAAAACGCAGCAAGAAATTTGAGGCATGAAGCCAAAATGACACCAAACTTGTCATCTTACTCTGACCACAAAACATCAATTTGGTCACAGCGCCACCTATTGGTCAAAAGTGATAAACCATTAACCATTACTAGTGACTATATTTATGATTTTTCAGCCTTTTTGCCTAAAATCATCTTAAAACGTCTTTAATTACTCGTTGTTGCAGTTGGTCTGATGCTCCCGGGCATGCCGGCATGACTTATCGTGTTCTTTGAGCTTGGCCCCAATAATTGACCCTTCGCGGGGAGCTTGATTGACAGGTGATCTGACCAATCATACTTCGCCATCCGCCATTTTGTCCGACAAAGCAGTCAGGAGAGTTAGCAGATTAACATGGGAGGATTTGAACTTGAGAAGCGGAGTGTACTGACGTCTTTCCGCGGTTAAAACAACATTCCTTCTGATGTTCATTCATGTTTATTTGATGCTATAAATGAACTAGAAGGAAGAGATGATCGGTTCACGAGCGGCTTTAACTGACAATCTGTCACACACATTAAAGAGCCACAAAACGGTATTTATTGTTTAAATTTCTTTTAAAAAACGTCCTCTCTGCTCCACAATGTGTTTTTCACTGCGTGAGAACATGGTGTGTGTGTGAGAGCGGCGTAGCTTGTCGGACATAGCGACAGTAACTAAGGGGGGCGGGTCTTTCCGAACGGTCAATTGCTGCTTGCATATATATTTTTATACTTTATTTCATTTCAGTTAATGCTTATTTTATTTCAAGTAATATTTTTTTAATGCTTTCATTTTCAGTCAACAGCATTGAGCTTAAAATTTTGAAGACACTCACCCTCAAATACTCAAGATTTCCACCACAATCATCAGAAAACATTTTTTTTTAAATAATGTAGGCCTATGCTTATGATCCACCTCGCCTGCTTTAGACTGTCCTCTGCTCTTTGACTCTGCCCACATTAGATTTGATGAGACATTAATGCTGCTGGTAGCCTATTTTTACTCCTGCATTCGGACCAGTATTAATGAAAATCCTCATTAGGAGCCACTGCAGCGCTGATGTCGAGAAGTATCACTGAAAGATCCTTGTTTGAAATACACTTCAGGCGAAACTGCAGGTGAACACACATCTACTCATGCTGCATCTGCATGTTAACCACAGCAACAGCTCTGCTTTGAAATGTGAAATGCCTGGGAGACTCAACTAAAAGCTCTCTCTCAAGCCGAGACGTATTGTGGCACGGTACATGCAGTGTAATCACATCAAGAGATTCATTACAAGTGTCCCCTCCAGCTTCTCCAGCACGGAGATCTGCACTCCACCTCCATCCATAAAACATGATCTTCCCTCGGCATATCACGCTTTACAACAGAGAAATGAAGACATCTTATCTCTCTCTGTCCAAATGACACCTATACAAGAGCCGCAAATCTCCTTTACCTGACTTGAAACGCTAGCGTCCTTGACTTAAAAATAAATATTTAGATATGTCACTTTCTTTAGTGTGTAATGTTACTGTGTTTGATCATGAAAAAGCCCCTCCAGCAGGAGTTATTCTCTATATCAGTGTTTCTGAACTCCTGAAACGCCTCCATTGTAGTCTTGAGTTTCTTCCAGAAAGGAACACGTCACAATATTCCTCATTTAAATAATTCATACGCAGAATAAAGGGGCGGGGCCTGGTTGAGATAGTTAGTAGTGTGTTAAACTGGCGGTTATGGGAAGGGGCGGGACATTTCCCAAAGACACTCGACCAATCACAACACACTGCTCCAGCCGACCAATCAGAGCACAGCGTGCTTTTCAGAATGAGAGGCTTCATAGAAACAGGAACTAAACAGGTGTGTGTTTCTCGTACAACACCGTAACTCTGCTTAACTACAATAGTACGATGCATCGTTGAAGAAATCAATAAGATAGTCACGACTGTTTCCCGAAACCATATAGTAACAAATTTGTCGTTCAACCACGTTGGTTAATGATGTCACGCAGGTGGTGCAGTAATAACTTATTTTAATAAATCAGTTTGAGATCGAATTAATGCTAGATGTTTTGCTATAAATTATTTTATACTATTACAAATTTTCCAGATTTAATCATAGGGCCCTATTTTAACGATCTGAAACGCAAGTATCAAACACGAAACGCTAGTAACTTTGTGGGTGGATCGCGGCAAATCTAAAATGTGTTACTCATAGGTGTGGTTTGGGCGTAACGTGAAATAAACCAATCAGAGCGTCCTCTCACATTCCCTCTAAGAGCCGGCGCGCTTGTTCCACGGCGGATTGCTATTATAACGGCGGGTTTGCCGGCGCACGCAACTTACATGATGGTAACGGTGATCTCGCCGTCTTCAGGATTTAGTTTCCTGGTTCTTGACGGACAACACACTTTGTCAGGTGTCCTTATACACCGATGTGTCTCGCCACTATTGACCAAACAGGTTTGAGCCGTTATTACTACAGTTAGCCTGAATAATTTGGATAAATGTGTAATCTAGATTTATGCCTATCTTCATGGACACCACAATGATCTCTGTCGTGTAGTAATATTTTTTCTTGTAATAATGTATGGTTTGCAAAAATATGAACTGCTGCGTCTGTGTAGATGAGAGAAGCAAAGTGTGTGTGTGTTGTTCACACGCTACATAATGGCCAAGCATGCGCCCTTAAAATAGCATCTGAATAACGCGCGGCGCCACTGACTTTAGACTGGGTTTCTTCTGGTCAGTGGGAGAATTGTCACATCTTCATGGACAGCACAATGATCTCTCTCGTGTGGTAATATTGGAGGTTTGCAAAAATGGGAATTGCTGCGTCTGTGTAGATGAGAGAAGCAAAGTGTGTGTGTTGTGCACATGCTACATTATGGCCAAGCATGCGCCCTTAAAATAGCATCTGAATAACGCGCCGCTGACTTTAGACTCGGTTTTTCCTGGTCAGTGGCGGAGTTGTTTTCTCAAACTGCAAAATATCACCAGGGAAAAATCTGAGGCTGGATGCATGTCTGCAATATTTGTGCTTACTAAAATATGATGGCGTATCTCATTCCACAGATCTTGTCCTGCTCTCTGAGATTTGTCAGGCAAAAGTGATGCAACACAGACTTGATGTTTAATTTATTTTAATAAGTGAGTCATGCACATCATTAATGGACAAATTGTGCTTCATTTTTTTTGCCTCGGGGTGTCTGGGCTCCCATCAAAATAAACGAACCAAAAGAAATCTACATTGTCACAAAAAAGCATAGAGACACATGTATCTTCCTCTGCAGTGCACAGATTTGTTCAAGGACATTTTGAACAATTCAGGTTAAGATTTTACATCTTAATGCTTACTCATAATTCCTCAATAATCACTGCACTTACTATATGTCATGATGTTTTTTTTAATGACAGTAATTCAACATGGATGATGAAAGTGATGAAACTCGACATGTAATGTAACAATGACACTGTAAAATAAAGCGTTACCCCTTTTTTCAGTCTATATATGCAAATTAGATCTAATGTAAGAATATTGCATGTAAATATTACTGAGAAAAACATTACATTTAATATAAGACACATAAGATGCATGACAACACAGAGGAAACTGAAACGTAAGAGTCCTGAAACTCAATCTAATCAGCAGGAAAACTTTGAATCTTCTAAAGCACTGCCTTCAGATGCACATTAAACTACAGTCACTACTGCCACATGTCATATATGACAATAACGTCTCGCTGTCATTGGACAAAAACAAGATTCAATTGATGGACAAGATCAATATGAGGAATTACAAAGTCTCTTTCACACATTGAACACAATAACAAAGTGTCTGGTCATCAAATACACACTTCCAGAGTTGTTAGCTATTTCAAGTGTGCATTTGTGTTTAATTGAGTTGTGCGATGCACAGTCATACTAGTGGCTTCATGCGTGCACTAGAAGATTAGAGAGCACACTTGATTATACACAAGAGACATGACTGACAATAACTGACCAATTTATGACCGTTTCATCCGTGTTCCTCACTGACAACAAACCAATGGGGAACAGAGGAGACGTCCAGTGCAATTCTCCCCATTCCCAAAAGAGCAAATATCATTTTCTTTTCCTAAGTGTAATCTATATATTTAATCAGGGATGGTTTACTTTCAAAGGACAATCTGTTTGCCTTCAGATTAGTTGTGAAATCTTTACAGAAAGGTATTTTATGCTTTGTTCGATGCATTGGACATCCTCAATAAGCACAGTGCTAACAAAACCTCCAATCCAATGTAATGATGCTGACCATATTTCACAAGCTTTTCCCATGCGTTCAGATGCACTTAACTTAATGAACTGCAGGCATCGTATGAAAATCAGACCAGTGTTTTCCCAAAGGACACAGAAACAGGACACACACACACACACACACACACACACACACACACACAACCTACTGTATGATCTTCATGCTTAAACTAATAATGTGTAGCTGTGAAGGCCAATGGACTCATGCATGTTATTGGACAACATCATTCCCACACACTGCTCTCTCAGAATTTGTGTGTACATGAAAAACACAAGCCCTGTGTCAATGAATCACATTATTTTTTAGATTTTAGAGACTTTACATGTGAAAAAATAGCTATGTTTTCAAAACTGGCAGTAAGTATTTATCATTTTAAATTTAGACTTCAATTTCAAATAAATGCTGTTCTTTTTAACTTTCTACACTCTAAAAAATGCTGGGTTGTTTCAACCCAATTTTGGGTCAAATATAGACAAACCCAGCCGTTGGGTTAAAATTTTAAATGACATTTTTTTCATTGACATTGACCCAAAATTGGGTTGAAACAAATACAGCTTTGAACACAGGAATAAATTACAGTTGAACATATATTCACATAGAAAACAGCTATTTTACATTATAATAATATATGACAATATTACTGATTTTACTGTATTTTGATCAAATAAATGTGCCTAGGTGAGCAGAAGAGACGTCTTGTAAGCATTAAAACCCTTGAGTCTGCTGTGACGTAGATGGAGTGCAGCAGAGAGAGAACGGAGCGCATTTTGGGAGATGACATGCATGCATGCGTTCAACCTAAGATCTGAATCTTGTCGTAATTCTAGTTCAGGATGGAGCATGTGACTGCTGCATACATTAGCTTGCTTAAAGAATAGATGTGGAATGAAGAAGAGTTAACATAAGTGGATGTAAAAGTGAGCCGAGTGGCATTAGAGCTGAAACACACTATAGTGACGAACAGACTACATTAAACTCCACTTAAATCCACTAAACCTGAAACGGTTAAATGATTCAGAAGAGTGTCCAAGAAAATAAAAACAAAAACCTTTTTAAAATAAGGTTTACGACACAGGTTCATGTTTTTATGTTGGTTTATACTTTTTTAACCATTTTATAGAAAAGTTTTAATTTAATTACCCTAAAAATGTCATGTGTAATTAAGTTAAAAAAAAAAGATTTTAACAAGAAGAACAGGAATGACCCATTTAAGCTAACTATTTATATCTTTCCATTCTGTTTATTTAACAGATAATATTCTGAATGTAACTCCATTATAAAGTTAATTGTGAAACCATTGGCTTTAATATCGGCATGAAGTGGAAGTTGAGCTCATCTTTTCTTCCCTATTAATTGTGAAGTATATCCGAGTGAAACGCTTCTTGAACAAGAACAAAAGTAGGGCGGGGCTTGATTGTGTCTGTGGGGAATTGATTGGATGCTATTGGTGGATCTCATGTGAGTGACAGGTTGCCCCGCCCACATCATCAGAGAAGAGAAGAGATGCTGCAAGTTATTCTGATTCAAGATTAGCAGGAACATGAATTTAAAGCAATAATGATGTGCACGGATAAATCCTTTATAGAATAGAATAGAATAGAATAGAATAGAATAGAATAGAATAGAATAGAATAGAATAGAATGAGGTATTTATATAGCGCTTTCATTTATAATCAATATTGCATTTAAAAAAACAGAATTGTCCATTTTGATGTTATGGTGACTTTAAGCATTGGTAAACCCTGAAATGTGCCATGATAAGTAGTCTAGGTCTCCATATATGAGAGTTTCACTGCAGCTGCTCTCCGTTCCACTCGCCACTCTCACCGGAAATGACTTGTGACGTTAGTGTGGGACTTTTGTTCCTGACTTCACTTCAGCTGCTATCAGTCTGCACACATAATCAGGATAAGCCTGCCTTTATAAGCCTGCCTTCAGAGGGAAAGTGTCTTTACCTGCTTCACTCCAAGTAAGTGTGGGCGATATGACCAAATTCTTATTTCATGATGAGAATTAAAAAAAGAAAAAATAACGATATACCGTATTTTCCGGACTATAAGTCACACTTTTTTTCATAGTTTGGCTGGTCCTGCGACTTATAGTCAGGTGCGACTTATATATCAAAATTATTTCATACTGACTGAGATGAACCAAGAGAAAACATTACCGTCTACAGCCGCGAGAGGGCGCTCTAGTTAGCGGAGTTGTTCAGAAGCGACACCGAGGAAGAACTCAATGGATTCAGTGTTGAGGAATGAGATCGGGAGCTTGGTGAACTTGCTTACCGGTAACTTGTTGGACTCGCTGGCTAATGTTAGTTTAGCCTATTCAGCCTCACAGGCATATGTTATTTATGCTATTGTGTAGCTGAATAACTGTTAATGTGTTACGCTAACACACCGGACACTATTCAGCCTCACAGGTATATGTTCTTTATGCTATTGTGTAGCTGAATAACTGTTAATGTGTTACGCTAACACACCGGACACCTTCAGCCTGTTGTTATGTGTGCTGTTGTGGAGCTGAATAACCTTTCCAGATTAAATGTCTGTTCTTGGTCTTGGATTTTGTGAAATAAATTTCTAAATAAATGTGACTTATAGCCCAGTGCGACTTATATATGCTTTTTTCCTCTTCATGACGCGTTTTTTGACTGATGCGACTTATACTCCGGAGCGACTTATAGTCCGGAAAATACGGTAGTTAGAATTAGTACAGAAATGTAATGAATAAAATTATGCATAGGCTTCACAGTATTAATTAAATATAAATGCATTCTTATTAAAGTTAAAGTGATTCAGTCAAGAGCAGTAAGTACTTTTCTCTTGTTTGATTCCCATTAATGACACAGAGCCGCAGGTTTATTAGGCTGCTGTCACTTTAAGACCAAACACAGATTATTCTGATACATATCCGGTTTACACCCAACTCTTTACTTTCACGTAAGATATAACCGGCTGTGTTTACATGAATACTCCACATGATGGACATTTTGACATGATTGCACGTGTATTCGACCATTCAAGCGCAATAAGACGTGAAAGAGAACAGAATTCGCGATCGCATGCCGAGAGAAGTGGCTTATGCTGTGTGTCAGGAAGTGTGTGACCGCATTGAGTTCTGTTCACTTTTCAGGATATATAGCACTTGTTGCTATTTTTTAATATTGCGCTAATATCTCTTTTTAACATCAAGCATGTCCCGCTCTTTATGTTCTCATTTCAATAGTGTCAATAGTTTTATATTTACAAACCGCAAATTACACGAAATAACAAAATCTCTAATGATAGACATTTAATGCTGTGGTCACGATATATATCGTCATAGCACCCAGCCCCAAACTCCAAGAAAATAATTTTTGTTTTATTGTAAAAGCTGTTAAAATGCTGTTTGTGACATTCAAATGCATTTTTAAGTTAATTAGAGACAAAAAACACTGAACTAGTCTGATAGTGTGAATGGAGTCTGTACGGTAAGTGGTTCAGGCTGAATGAATTGCACATTTGTACAGAACGTACTGTATGAGGAATATCAATAGAGCGCTGCACTGCAAACACTGTAATTACGTCCTGACAGAAGAAGCTTTAAGCGGATGACAGAGGTTACGGCAGGCCTTCACTGAAGACAAAAACACACTCCTCAGACGCTTACGGTGTGTGTCCTGCTGTCTTCAGTCCTGTGACATTTAGCATGGACGCAATTTAGTTCTGCAGACATTTGACCTCTACACTGTGAATAAAAGTCAGCATATGTTTTAACACAGTCTTCTCCATTGTAGCAATGGTAATAAAAGGCTCAAGTCAATGGTAGCCTATTACTAGGACATCAAAGTACTCAAAAAAGCCTGTGTTTAAGATTTAATTGCACATAAAATTTCCATCCATTTGGAAATGGATGGAATGGATAAACTAAATGTGATGGATTTTGATTCGTAACACTTTACAATACGATTTCATTAGTTCATGTTGATACATTAACAAACTTTAACTAAGAATGAGCAATACATTTGTTACAGAAATTATTAATCTTTGTTATTGCTGCTTATTGTTGCCTTTAATTTAATTATTCAATTTAATGAATCAATGAATAATACTATTGATTAGCATTACCAAACATGGACGTTTTATTATTATTTTAATTTAATACTGTGAAGCTGCTTTGATACAATCTGTATTGTGAAAAGCGCTATACAAATATTCTTGACTTGACTTGACTTATTGTTGGTTAATAATTATACAACATTTCATTGTTAGTTCAGGTCCATTAAATAATAATAAGATATGTTTTGATGAAGACAGCGATGACCAACAAAGACTGAAAAGCAGGGGAATAAATAAACAGAGGAGATAACAAGAGTCAGGTGGAGATGATTAAGCGTCATAGAAACAAACAATGGTAGCTATGGCAACAAACGAGGATAATTATGGGAACAAACACTGCGATGGAAACTAAGGACACAGGAACAAATGACAGGGGATGAAACACTGAAACAAGGGGACCAGGAAATGCACTTCAAAATAAAAGTCCCACAGGGCAAAACCAGGGAAAGCAAGACAGACCAAACCTTTTCAGGGGGTCTCGGTCCACTTCCAAACGAACTCTGGTGCGGTTCGACTGAAATATGAAGGCAACACGGAACAAAGACATCTAAACAAACCAAACACAGGATGTGATGTCACAAGATGTCAGGCGTCAGAGCCGCGTCTCCTCGCAGCAGATCTGTGTTTGTGTGTAACGGAGGCTTTTCATAAGCTCGTTGTGACTCTCAGCTGGTAAAAAACACCAGTTACAAACATACAATGAGCGCATTGAGCCAGAACACAGCATTGTTTCAGAGGCGTGGTAAGTTTCGTCCATATAGTTAATGTATACAGCACTCATTAAAGCCATTTGTTTTGTATCTTTAGGTTCGGTGTTAAAAATGAACACTAAGCAAACCAGGACTAAATTATTTCATTAACTAAAACCAATGTCTTTATTCATAAATTATTCCTCAATGGTGTACAATTACCTCTCACAATGATCCGACTTATCCTCGTACGCATATAATTTCGTATCTTTATTTACATGGGACGGGTAAGTCCACGGAGGCTTCCATGTCGTTCCTCCATCTTGAAAAACTATAATGCAGAGAGGGACAAAAAGCACTAGGCTACCTCAACGCGTTTCCACAACGCTTGTTCATTCAGAGCGGTAAATTTGAAAGGTTGCACTGCACGGTACTTCACAATTCAGGATCATACTTATGCCGAGCCACTAGCCTGGGAAAACCCAGACCACTTCCGGGAAATTTAGATGTGCTCTGCAAGTGGGTCTGGCAAAGAGCCCATTGAAACCCATTTCCAATCCGTCGAAATTCGCGGCACCAATCAGAAACGTTGGGGCGGGCTTTACACGATGACGACAGAGCAGAGACGGTGACGCAGATTTTGTACATTACAGAGATGGATGCCGCCGTGGAACATCACAACATCACTCGTTCGCATCAGCGAATTGCAGAAAATTGCTGAGAGTCTCGAGATGTTCTCAGTCGCTCTGCATACGTCATGTCATTCATCGCTCTGATTGGTTTTAGATCTATCCGACGTCCGTTGGTGACGCCCCTGTGGAAATGAATTGTCTATGGAGCTTTGCCAGACCCTAACTCAGTTACAACTGAGAGTGGTCTGGGTTTTCCCAGGCTACCGAGCCACAGGAGAAATGCCAAAATTTTATTTAAAAGGAAACGTGACCGGCGAATTCAAAAACCGAGGGTAACGGGATAGCTTTACCCAGGTGGAAAGAGCGAATGAAGGAGAAAGACTTTGAAAGGGACTCTGAAGTTCCCTGCTTTCTTCTCGACGGGTAAGTCAATGTTACGCTCTAAATTACAAGCTTTTTTTTTCATTGCTTGGTTGTGTAATTCATTATATAGTAACAATAGAACATGTAACGTATAGTTAAACTGGACAAAGGGCTATTGTTGTCATCGCTTCTTGGTACAAAGCGGCTACCGTAGTTGCAACACGCATTTGAAAAAGCGAGGAGCTAGAGAGCATTATTCGTTTGAATGCAAAATACAATTTCACCGCTAGATGGGAGTAATTCCTACACACTGTCCCTTTAAAACTGTAATTCAAATGGATGGAACTTTTCTATGCAATGCAAATACATAAATCTAAATACATAACCTACCAAGCGTTTTAACCCGTCTCACACACAGCAGGTCCAAAGTGCAGCAGAAGCACAGACTCACTGTTCAAAGTGGCACATTTCTCTTTGTTTAAGTGGAAAAACAGACCTCTCTGGGAGAGAGAAGGATGGAGGAACCAGCAAAGAAACCTAATGAAACCACCGGAGGAATCAGGCAAGCAAAGCCCGTCAGAAAGCAGAAGCACTCAACTCAACCTTATCAAACGTCCAGAGTAAATCCACATGTGTTTTTATTCCCCCAAAGTGCACTTTCAGAGCGTCATTAACATGTCAGTAAAACCTTGTGGCTTTGCAATCAAGATCTGAGGTTAGAAGGGCCGACAAAGAGCCGAGGAAGAGCTCGGACATCCGAACGCCTCTTTCTGATCCTAACAGCACATCCCAGGATCCTTCAAGGACAGATTCCTCCTTTTTTATTCTCTTTGGAGTGCTTTCTATCTTTGATGTGACAAAGCAGAAGATGAAAGCTCCTGCTAATAAGGAAGTAGTGAGCAGCTCGTGTGCGGTTGCAAAGCTGACAAGACATGAACACTGAACACTTCATTGGAGAAAGTAATGGTCAGGATATCATGGGCTACAGCTCTGGCTGTGTCACGGTCGACAGGTCGTGATGATGATGTTCTTACAGGAATAGTTTTAAAGTCTAAGGAAGCGAGGAATGAAATTGGCTCTCAGCTGAAAGTAAAGTAAAGTAAAACCCTAGGAGGGCCGCATGATAACTTCAACTTATTTAAATGCAGTTATTAAAGTATTATATGTGTTTTATGTTATGTGTCATTTTTAAAAACATCAGGCTTTTATGGCTTATACTGTAGTTAGTTAGTTAGTTAGTTAGTTAGTTAGTTAGTTAGTTAGTTAGTTAGTTAGTTAGTTAGTTAGTTAGTTAGTTAGTTAGTTAGTTAGTTAGTTAGTTAGTTAGTTAGTTGGGGCAGGATATTTCCCAAACACACTCGAAGTGCTCGACCAATCACAACACACTGCTCCAGCCGACCAATTAGAGCACAGTGTGCTTTTCAGAAGGAGGGGCTTCAAAGACACAAGTAAACAGAGCGTTTTATGTTGTGTGTCATTTTTAAAAACATCCGGCTTTTATGGCTTATAGTTTTACTTAGTTAGTTAGTTAGTTAGTTAGTTAGTTAGTTAGTTAGTTAGTTAGTTAGTTAGTTAGTAGTGTGTTAAACTAGCGGTTATGGGAAGGGGCGGGACATTTCACAAACACACTCGAAGCGCTCGACCAATCACAACACACTGCTCCAGCCGACCAATCAGAGCACAGTGTGCTTTTCAGAAGGAGGGGCTTCATAGAGACAGGCAGTAAACAGAACGTTACTGACAGACTGGGAAGAGAGGAGCCGCAACAATGGAGAATATGAGGAAAATAATCAACATTACAGCAGGAAAAAATGTTCTAGAGACCAGAAACAACATCAAGACTTTGAAAAAGTATCAAAGGAGAATTTCATACAGCACTCGAAGGATTCAATAAAACTTTTAAACTACAGATGCCAAAATAAGTGCAGGAGAAACACTCAAGACTTCCATTAAAAGCCTCTCTATTAGGTTTATAGGTCAGGTCTCTGTACTAATGTAAGTCTGGAAAATAAAAAAAATAAAGTGCAGGCCATTACCTTTTAACCTTTCAAAAAGCTCGAATGCACTGCTAATGTCACTCAAGAGAACTAACAATGCTTTTGACACCTTTTTAGGGGGAATTTTCTGAAGCTACAGTGCCAAATGAAGGGATGTAAAGATACTAACCGTACAATGGATTTGTGCTTTTATCACACTGACCTTATCAAGACGGCCAACAGAACTTTAGATCATCAGAGAGCGGAGGGGAAAAGGTCAGCTCATCATCATGTCATGAGAGGAGCCGAATACAGCGGCACAGAGACACTGAGCTGATCTGTGCTGTAACCGAGACCGCTCGCCCTCAGTGACTAACAGACCTGAATAGACAAGGCTGTGAATAGTAAAAAGGTGAAAATGAGCCGCGGTAATGAGGAGAAAGCAGCATAACATGTCACGACAGGTGACACTCTCTGAACCTCAGCGTGCAGACGCCAGGGTTCGGCACAAATCAAATATAAAAAAATAAATTATGTTCAATTCATTCATTTGAATTGAATTCCTGTATATTCCATTGAATTTCATGATATAGTAACGTATAATATAAATTGTAAAAGTATATACATGACAAAACAATAATTATGAAATTATTAGATATTTATTTTCAAATATTAATAACGCATATACCGTTTAAAAGTTTGGGGTTGATAAGATTTTTTTTTTTTATGTTTTTGAAAGAAGTCTCTTCTGCTTACCAAGGCTGCATTAATTTGATTAAAAAATAAAGTAAAATCAGGAATATTGTGAAATATTATTATAATTTAGAATAGCTGTTTTCTATGTGAATATATAGTAAAATATAATTTATTCCTGTGATCAAAGCTGGATTTTCAGCATCATTACTCCAGTGTTCAGTGTCACATGATCCTTCAGAAATCAGTATAATGTGATGATCTGATGCTCAAGACACATTTCTGGTTAGTATCAATGTGGAGAACATTTTTAGGATTTTTTTATGAATCTTTAATGAAAAATTAAAAAAGAACAGCATTCATTTGATCAATTTAATGTGTCCCTGAATCAAAGTATAATATTTCTCCTTCTTTTTTAAATGTACTAACCCCAAACTTTTTAGTATTTTTATCTTAATCACTTCTATAACTGCATTAAAGGTAATTTTCCAATTATTTACCAAAAAAAAAGGGAAAGTACGCAGATTCGAATGATCTCCAACAGGTGCAGGATTAAAACACACCGTTTAACTATTCCATTTATTGTTAAACGTGTGCAGATTTTCCTCGTTTATTTCAATATAATGATTGCAAGTGCATTTGTCAATGATGAACCATCAGGACTAATTATCAGTTAATTCTCTTAGTGACCTCGTGCCTTCCTCTTAAACCACAGCGCTCGATTGATCTCGTCTCATTCGGATGATTCATTCTGAAACATGCTTGTCCATTTATTGAAGAGTCAGCTGGAAAGCTCAAAAAATCTAATTCAGGCTGAAAAGAACAAGCAATGAGTCACTGTGTAATTAAGTGAGGAAAACATCTGATGTCTTTCACATATCGACTCACAACACACACAGCTGGTGGTTTCTCTGAGGTCGTCCATCGGCAGGCAAGACTTCTGAGAGAATGTGCCTGATTTTAGGGGTTTTAGATGGGACATTGAGGACAGCTGGGGTCACAGTATGAACACACACACACACACACACACACACACACTGCCGTCAGCGCTCAGACTACCTGTCATCTATATTCACCTCACTCATGCTGCCGTCGCTCAGGAGCGATGAAAGAGATCGGCGCTGGAATGATTAGCAAACGCATCCGAGGGGCGACTGGCCGACTGAGACGTGATCAAGTGCTGCCGAAAGCGCTCGTGATAAAGAGGAAAATAAAGGCAGCATGGTGCAAATGCAAAGGAGAAAAGAGGAGATGAGACTTTTAGAGTGTCATAAAACCAGCACAGTTTGAGCAGAGAGAGGGAAACTAGAAATAATCATTATCCGTCACTTTGACAGACTTGTTCATTTTCTGAATGCAGATTTCATTTTGATACAGCCAATATTAAAGTCAGCATGAAATCAAAACGGATTATTCTTATTGATTTTTTTTAAAGGGGACCTATTATCCCCCCTTTTCACAAGATGTAACAAGTCTTTGATGTCCCAAGTGTGTGTATGTGAAGTTTTAGCTCAATAAAAGCTCATTTTTACAGCATGTTAAAAATCGCCACTTTCTTTGGGTGAGCAAAAACACGACATTTTTGTGTGTCCCTTTAAATGCAAATGAGCTGCTGCTCCCCGCCCCCTTTCAAGAAGAGGGCGGAGCTACAAAAGCTCACACCAGCAGCAAAACAGGGCAATCTCCCGCACTGGAAATGTCAGTAATGGTGTTCATTTCGACTCGGAGACGGACAATAATGCCTACAGAGTCAGATAACATCTGCTGTATGGAGATAGAACAGGTATAGTTTAGTTTAATTACGGTTATAACTTATGTTGCTTTAATCCACTATCAGTACAAGCCTGCTGTAGCGGACCCCGTCCAAATGATGGACAAAACTTTACTGATGAGTTTTATGATACATCACACAGAAGTTTTCACTCCAGAAAATCCCCGTAAGACTCAGTATAAGAAGTGCGCACTAAAGAGGACCTTATGCCCCTTTTCACAAGATGTAATATAAGTCTCTGATGTCCCCAGAGTGTGTATGTGAAGTTTTAGCTCAAAATACCACACAGATAATTTTTTACAGCATGTTTATATCGTCACTTTTTGGGGCTCAGAAAAACGCATCGTTTTAGTGTGTGTCTCCTTTAAATGCTAATGAGCTGCTGGTTCACGGCACAGGGGGCGGAGCCTAACCAGCTCGCGCTCAGTGAATAATCTCAACTCACGGAAAGATGATAATATCAAAACTGAAACTCACAGTAACGGTGTTCATTTCGACTCGGACAATAATGCCGAGAGTCAGAGAATATATGCTTTATGGAGTTGGAACAGGTTTAGTTTAGTTTAATTACGGTTATAATCTATGTGTCATTGATTGTAGCCACTATTAATACAAGCCTGCTGTAGGACCACGTCTGAATGATGACACAAAATATACTGATGAGTTTAATAAAGTTTATTGTATGTCACAAAAGATGAAGCGTCAGTTTTACCGTGCGTAAGTACATAAACAATTTCGGTAGATTTGAGGGAGCATTTTCTTCAAAAACAAAATGAACGCACCTCGTCTTCAGCGGCTGGCTCAGAGTTCAGGAGTAAATGTGATGCGATCTGGGAAAACCCGTCGGATGTCGCGCTGGCACGTTTTCAGTAAGGTCTAAAAATAGATCGAATGTCAGTTTTTTGTCAAAATTGGGTTTTTATTAAATTATTATTCTATAACATCTTGTCTATCATCTCTGAATATATCTTAGGAAAATTCGCTAGTTTAGTGCAGAAAAATGGCGATTTATAGTGGAAAGCTGAAAAGACTGTCTTTCTCTTCAAGAACACGCACTTTTTTGGAGGTGCAAAAAAACTTCATCGCGCACAGCTCTCCTTCTCTTAACACTACAAAGACAGTTCACCGATCAAAATAAACCACATAGGCCTACCAGAAAGGTCCCGCCAGTCCTGTGTAAACTACAACGGCACGCAAGTTTTATTTATTTATTTTTATCCAACGTTATTGTGTGATGCGGAGCACAAGAGAACAACGGAGTCTGAAGTCCCTGCTTGCTTAAAAGATCTTGCTCGGCTCTCAATCGTCTAATTTCAAAACGGTTTTCACAGGATGAATTTTGAGTTCACAAGTTTTCGAATGATACCTAATCTATGTTCATTACTAAAATATGTAATGTGAAAAAAAAGGCAATAAAAAAAAGTCGTCCCGCTAAAGGACGGACATCTAATTAAATCAGTTTTTCTCAAAATTCCGTTTCTGAAAATGAAGTCCGTTTCCGACTTCAGATGACCATAACTTTTGTTACAGACAAACGATAAAATAAATAAAAACAGATTTGGAGAGGGCTTGAAAACAGCTTTAATATGGTATCAAGACCTGTAATATGTCAAATTTTACCATGTGGTGGGTTTTCCCAGATCACATCACAAATAGAGAGAGCTATGTGAAAGAATACATCTAGCC
The DNA here is from genome assembly GCF_949152265.1 of Phoxinus phoxinus. Taxonomy (NCBI): domain Eukaryota; kingdom Metazoa; phylum Chordata; class Actinopteri; order Cypriniformes; family Leuciscidae; genus Phoxinus; species Phoxinus phoxinus. The sequence goes on from NC_136896.1 coordinate 29,912,604, forward strand.
ACAACACCTTCAACGCTTGGGAGACATTCTCATCAGTGCAGCGATGGCGGATGTGTACAGCTCGCTGTGACCTCGATCAGGGCGGGTCTAAGTTAAAACGGCAGTGTCTGTCAACACTCGTGGGCGGGGCCTGTGCTGTAGTGACGTCACTAAAGCCGCATTCTGAACACAGGTCGTTGGGAGACACTGCTTATGATTTATGGGGATTTTTTAAAAAGGAGTGAGTGGATTTGTATCACTGTAGGGTGGTTGTGTACACACACTGCCAACACACATTTATGTCCAAACACCATTCAAAAGTGAATTTTGCATAATAGGTCCCCTTCAAAGTCTTATCCATAAATTCTCTCTCTCCCTTGCTTTATCATCCACATACACAGTGAATTAAACAAAACACTCGTTACAACTAACAGTGATAAATATATACAGACCTTATGCCTTTTCAGGGGGTGCTTAATAAACTGGTCAACTTTATATCCGTAAAACGACTCGTATGAACTGTGATAAAGTGCACGCTCTCCCTTTCATTATGTCGTGACCAGTATCGCTCCGGAGTTAGCCATCTCAATAGCAATCATACATTATCAAATATTTAATGTTAATTTTTGTCGCTCTGTCAGCATTGTGAGGAAACACCTGTATGTTTGCGGCGTGCAACCGAACATAAGCTGCTCGTGTTTCAACATGGTCTCAAATCACAGTTTGAAGCGCCTGTCATAGGAAAAGGTCACATGCAGATATGAATAATTATAAGACTTCTCATAGGATTAGACCACAGAGGCTCATGAATAATTGTGAGTCCCTGTTGACTTCAAACCCGGAAGAAAAGCAGTGCACACAAAACCTAAATAAACTAATTCCTCTTGAAATAAATAATGATGGATTGTAACGTTATCTTCGATCATTAAAAAGAGACATAACTAATGATTCAGTAACAATTTACAATAAGGTTCATTGGTTAACTACCTACCATACTTCTTCCGTATTTATTCATCTTAGTTAAAATTAATTTCAACATTTACTAATATGTTATTAAAATGAAAGGTTGTATTTGTTAACATTAGTTAATGCACTGTGAACTAACACGAACAAACAATGAACAGCTGTATTTTATTAACTAACATAAACCATGATCATAAATATTGTTACAAATGTATTGTAAGTTCATGTTAGTTAATACATGAATTAATGTTAACTAATTAACCTTATTGTTAAGTGTTACTAATGATTGTTAATTGCTTTATAGATGTGATATAGAAAGGGACATGTGGACTTGAGGAATAATGGAGGAATTGACCGTTCACAAAGACCCCCCCTTTAGTTACTGTTGCTATGTTTGACAAGCCACGCCTCTCTCACACACACACCATGTTCTCACACAGTGAACAACACATCGCGGAGCAGAGAGACACTGACAGACACAGACCAGCTTACTTTTGATATGAAACAAAGTCTCAACTTTCAAATTTGGTCATTTTTTAAAGGGGTGGTTGAATATGATTTGACTTTTCTAGCTTTAGTTAGTGTGTAATGTTGCTGTTTGATCATAAACAATATCTGCAAAGTTACAACGCTCAAAGTTCAGAGCAAAGGGAGATATTTGCTTTTAAAGAAATAGTTTTTTAAGGACTACAACAAACGGCTGGTAGGAACTACACGACATTCCTCCCGGCTTAGTGACATCACCAACCCCAAAATTTACATAAACCCGCCCCCTGAACACGATTATAGATTATCAAGAGAGAATATGCTAATCAATGACTAGAAGATAACTACACATAAGCTTCATAAATTCATCAACTAACCATTCAGAAATGTCGTGTTCTTCTACATGTTGTCACTTCTTCTTGAGTCTCTCCATCATTGTCTGACTCCGGTTTGAAGATAAAAGACTAAAAGTTTCAGAAATTCAATGCGTGTGTGTGTGTGTGAGGTAAAAAGGCGCGAGCTGTTTTAGCTCCGCCCCCTGTGCCGGGAGCAGCAGCTCATTTGCATTTAAAGGGACAGACACAAAACGGTGTGTTTTTGCTCATCCTCAAAAAGTGACGATTTTAACATGCGATATAAAAATATCTGTGGGGTATTTTGAGCTAAAACTTCACACATACACTCTGGGGACATCAGAGACTTATTTTACATCTTGTGAAAAGGGCATTACACCCCCTCTTTAAAGAAATGTAAACAATAAATAGCGTTTTGTGGCTCTTTAATGTGTGTGTCAGATCGCTCAGTTAAAGCTGCCCGTGAACCGATCATCTCTTCCTTCATTTATAGCATCAAATAAACATGAATGAACATCAGAAGGAATGTTGTTTTAACCGCGTGAAGAAGTCAGTACACTCCGCTTCTCAAGTTCAAATCCTCCCATGTTAATCTACTAACTCTCCTGACTGCTTTGTCGGACAAAAATGGCGGATTCGGCGAATGGCGGATTATGATTGGTCAGATCGCCTGTCAATCAAACTCCCTGCAAAGGGTGAATTGAAGAGGAGAGTAAAGACTCACCGGGAATGTTGTGAATGGTGATGGCCAGGATCAGAAGTACGACTCGCCGCCAGCTGCTTGCTGATTGGCTTGTCAGTTCCTGTGGTTTCGTACTCACTTCCTGTTCCTCTGTGGGACCGGTGTTGGCACCCCGACGTCTCTGGTACACCTCTCCATTCTCCACTTTATCTGAAAGAGAAACAGAAAAGGCACGTCAAACATCTTCTCAAACGTCATTTGTTGGAGAACAAACACTTTCAAGAAGCAAACTATCCAGTGAAAGATCAATATAACAATTTATTACATTTACATTTACATTTAGTCATTTAGCAGACGCCTTTATCCAAAGCGACTTACAACTGAGGACTACAACAAGCGAGTCATCGTGAAGAAGCAAAAAATAACGCAAGAAGTGCTCGAAATACAAAGTTCTGGAATTGCTCAGAGTAGCATAAGCCAAAACAAGGGAGGGTAAAGGAGAGGGTTTTTTTTTTAATTTATTTTTTTTTTTTTTTTATGTCAAGTGCTCACGGAAGAGATGAGTTTTCAGTTGTCTTTTGAATGTGGTCAGGGATTCTGCATTCCGGACGAGGGTGGGGAGATCATTCCACCAGCAAGGAACCGTGAATGAGAATGTTCTTGAGAGTGATTTTGTGGCTCTCTGTGATGGTACCACGAGTCGTCGCTCATTGACCGATCGCAGGCTTCTGGTAGGGATGTAGACTCGTAGGAGCGAGTGAAAGTAGGAGGGAGCTGAGCCTGTGGTCGATCTGTAAGCAAGCGTCAATGCCTTGAACTTGATGCGAGCAGCGAGTGGTAGCCAGTGCAGAGAGATGAACAGAGGAGTGACGTGGGCTCGTTGAAGACAAGACGGGCTGCAGCATTCTGGATCATTTGTAGAGGTTTAATTGCACATGATGGAAGACCAGCCAGAAGAGCATTGCAGTAATCAAGCCTAGAGATTACCTAAACATTATTAGTCAATGTTTCAAAATCACATGGGGTAATATTAATTTTAACATTTACTAATACGTTATTAAAATCAAAGGTTGTATTTCATTGTTAATGCACTGTGAACTAACATGAACAAACAATGAAAAGCTGTATTTTTTACAAAGATTAATAAATACTGTAACAAATGTATTGTTCATTGTTAGTTCATGTTAGTTAAAGGGTAACTAAACCCCTGGTCAGAGCCTGACTCCACCCACTGGCAATATTTGAAAAATGCTGGAAAAGTGGGCAGACCCCAACGGACGAACCGAGGGCGGGGCTGAGCGCGTGATTGACAGACCCGCAGTGACGCAGTGATTGACAGCTGCTGTCAGACTCGCTAAGATAGAGAGTGACTGGAGTGACGAAAGTAGCTTTGCAACAGAGCGGTCATTTGAAGTCGAGGACTTTTCTCCCCCACCTTCCCCTGAAGTGGACGAATTGTCTGTGGACACAGAGCTAAAACCATATCAATTCGAGCCGCGAGCTCAAACTGCGGTGTCGCATCGCATTAACTCCCGCATCGCGATCGGCATCCGACGATGCTAGCGAAGCAGCCGCGCAAGAGAGAATGGGGCCAGTATCTGAGTGGATTATTATTACTATTGACCTACGTCAAGCATATTTTGCCGCTATGTGAAAAAAAATATCCAGCAAAACGCGCCGGCGGTTGTGGAGTCCATGCAGGAAGAGCAGCGTTTGGCACACAAGTGCATGTAAACACTGGCGCTAATTTCCAAGTCTGGGGGAAAGTTATGCAGTCCAGCAGTGCTGTTGCTACCGGCAACACTACACCTATACGAGCCTAACCACTGTACTAAACACAGATAAAGCTAATGCTAAAAATCTACACTATTCTAACTGATGCAATACTATGCTACTAACAACACTAACAACTATGCTAAATAACTACCTAGGCTACACGAAATAATCTAAATAACTATATAAATGCTATGTAGATATAAATAACTATATAGATGCTAAAATACGCTATCCTGATCGTTTTCAATACTCGTAATTCCAATTTCCAACTCCTGACTCGCTACAGTGGTTTTGACGGAACCAGATGCTTTTATACCAGGGGCTGCCAGGGGCGTGGCAGAGTAGCGTCACAGAGTACCCTACGTCAGAGAGTACCCCTACTTCAGGAGATCCCGTTTAACCTGAAGAGGGCAGCACTCAGACGTTTTTACACCATATATTTGAAAATTAAAACACTTTATACTCAAATGTTAAAAAAAGTACTCGAATCAATGAACAGCATTTATGAAGCTCCATTCTTACAGATCATTAACTAAAAAAAGTTGGTTTAGTGTTTAGTTACCCTTTAATAGTTAATAATACAACAGGTAAACCTCTCCATTTTATCAAAAACAGAAACGTCAAATATCTTCTCAAACATAATTTTTTGGATGCAAATTATCCACTGAAAGGATCAATATAACAACAGTTCATCAGTCAGTGTTGCAGAATTGCATAAATCAGGGTTTTAAATGTAGTTAGACCTTGTTAACAGGGTTGTAAATCTCACAGAAAACCAAGAGGCAATAAAACAGCATATTAAATTTGAGGTTTATGATTAATATTTTCTATAACACTGAATATTATATTATACTATTATAATATTATACTATAACACGTCCTTTCACTGACCGTTTGCTGAAGTCAAGTCACCTGTATTTATGTGAAATCAAAGCAGATTCACTGAAATAAACAGGAAAATAATGCATTAATATTGTAAAAAAAAAAGAATAATTATAAAACAAAATAAATTTCAGCTGTAAAAGCAGCTCTTCAGAAGACAACAGTGCTGTTATTCAGAGCAATTGAGTTCAATGTTTATTCAGTTTAACGGTGTGAATGTTGCAGAGTTCTTCAGTTATGAAACAAACTCAGTTCAACTATAAAGCAGATCAACAGAAGAACCGAAAAACAAGGACCTGTTTTTGTACCTTGAACATGAAAAATGGCAACGAATTAATCAAACTATAATTAATGAATTTACCAAACCATACACAAAGTGGAATATTTCTAACCACTCAGTTGTTCAGTCACAGATTGTGCACGTCAGAAAATGACTCCAATAAATCAATCATGTCTCTTTACTGTAGTCAAATTATTCTCCCTGAAGCAATATGAACACGCCGCTAATAATCAGCGGCAGAAACTAACCGAACGAACGACTCTTTTCAAAGCTTTTATCTCCTCAAGGACCTCACACTGTATTTATCCTAGCTTTTATCCTTTTTTAAAAACAGCAATCGTCAAATAATTTCTTTGGATTTAAAAAATGATATCCAGAGTGCGTCTGCAACTCATGCCACCAATTACCCGTCACTTTACAGCGTAATTATGTGTGTGTGCGGTGAGAATTAGCAACTAGAAGAGAATGACCCTGAATCGCTCCTCACTAAAATGAAATCCCTCAGACTGGGCGGAAGAACATGTCGATAATATAGTTTCAATCTCTCCCAACCATACATGGAAGAATATAATGAATGCAGATGACTTGGGTTTAAAGGTCATAAGGAGCACATCCGCCATGCGTGATCGGAGCGTTTACAGTTTTCGGTCCGGAAAGACGGAGTGAGTTTTTAGATGAGGGCTGAGGCGAGTTCACATGTGAAATATAAAATATCATTTGAGTTAGGAGACCGACGGATCGCTTGTGAATAAATCATGAGTGATGGACAACATGTGAAGGCCGATGCTTCATGAATGGTATCACCGTCACACCACGGGAAAGCTGATGTCACCAAGAGCAACGTGTTCATGGATCAACATCTTAGTTAATACCGGAGTATCATTCCAATCAACGGATTTTGAGGGAGAAGTTCACAGTTTATGTGGATGGATGGATGGATGGATGGATGGATGGATGGATGGATGGATGGATGGATGGATGGATGGATGGATGGATGGATGGATGGATGGATGGATGGATGGATGGATGGATGGATGGATGGATGGATGGATGGAATGAACAATGGATGGATGAAATGAAGGATGGCTGGAACAATGGATGGATGGATGGATGGATGGATGGATGGATGGATGGATGGATGGATGGACAGAAGGAATGAACAATGGATGGATAGATGGATGGATGGGTGGGTGGGTGGGTGGATGAACAATGGATGGATGGGTGGATGAACAATGGATGGATGGATGGATGGATGGATGGATGGAAGGAATGAACAATGGATGGATAGATGAATGGATGGATAGATGGATGGATGGGTGGGTGGGTGGATGAACAATGGATGGATGGGTGGATGAACAATGGATGGATGGATGGATGGATGGATGGATGGAATGAATGAACAATGGATGGATGGATGGAAGGAATGAACAATGGATGGATGGATGGATGGATGGAAGGAATGAACAATGGATGGATGGATGGATGGAAGGAATGAACAATGGATGGATGGATGGATGGATGGATGGATGGATGGATGGAAGGAATGAACAATGGATGGATGGATGGATGGATGGATGGATGGATGGATGGATGGATGGATGGATGGACGGACGGATGGAATGAATGAACAATGGATGGATGGATGGATGGAAGGAATGAACAATGGATGGATGGATGGAAGGAATGAACAATGGATGGATGGATGGAATGAATGAACAATGGATGGATGGATGGATGGATGGATGGATGGATGGATGGATGGATGGATGGATGGATGGATGGATGGATGGAAGGAATGAACAATGGATGGATGGATGGATGGAAGGAATGAACAATGGATGGATGGATGGAAGGAATGAACGATGGATGGATGGATGGATGGATGGATGGATGGATGGATGGATGGATGGATGGATGGAAGGAATGAACAATGGATGGATGGATGGAAGGAATGAACAATGGATGGATGGATGGATGGATGGATGGATGGATGGATGGATGGATGGATGGATGGATGGATCTGTCTGTCTGCCTGAAGACGCTCACGTCATCTTGCATTTTGCAAAAAAAATCAATACCAGCTCTTTCAGGAAATCCAGGAAAGTCAAAAGCCTCTCGTCTCTCAAATGTAATATGAAGGAAATGCTAATGTCACGACCACAGGAGAAAGAATATCAGAACTTCACTATAGGCCAGCACAGAAGAGCCCTACACAGATAATGCCCTATAGATAATCTCTATAATCAAACCATAAGAGCGCCAGAGACGGAACAGATTACAACTCAGATTACAGTTCAAAACATGCGATGAGGAGCTTCAATATACGGTACTTGTGATTGACATATGCAGTGCAATCACGCATCATCATGTATGTAATTGATTTCATAATTCCAAAAAATTTTCAATGATTTGGTGTAACGTCTCAGGTTGGCCAACACAATATCTCTAAAAAATAATACATTTAAAAAATCTTAAGTCTAAACAATCTGTCCAGGGCATGGCTATGTCCATTATAGAATGAGTAAATGCAAAGATGTTGCAATGAAATACTAGATTTGAGGTGTTTGCCCATGAAAACCTTCCCACAGTGATGCTAGGGTGATGTTGTGAATGGTTGCAATGCAGTTGTTAAACTTTTTAGGTGGTTTCTTGTCAAAAAATATTTTTTAAAAGTCCATCTGCAAATCTCTATGATACTCTGGACCCTAGACTCTGTACTTTCCTTGTTTTATCGTCTGCCAGACAAAAACGGCTTAGAAAAGTAATAGCGCACCCTTTCATAAGCCGTGCAAATTGAGATATCATTCATGTTCGCAGCTCGCCTTACCAAGCAACACTAATAATTACTTGTTTTATGGATTGTACAAAGCAGAATTGCACTCAGGCAAACAGCCATCTCTGTCAGTAACAAACACCAAACTCAATAAACACACACACACACACACACACAGCTCCAGCGCCACACACTCAATCTCTGAGGAACTTCTCCAGCTTATCATTTAAACATCATATAATGTCACATATAAACCAAAAAATACAAAAAAATATCTTCAACTCAAACATTATTATTATGTAAAGGTCACGACAGCATGCCAGAGAACAGCAGGCTATTTGTGTCGCTCAAACTCTCCACGGGCGTCCGGTTTTTCTGTTGATTACCGCTTGTTTGCTGGTTTTCTTGACATTATGCAAATTTCTGTTCAAGCCGTTACATCCCATATCACTTATGTATTTGCATATGCTTCGTTTGGCACCAGGAGGCTCAAATCTGTCTTCAGCAATCAGTCAAAAGTCACTTTCGGAAGAAAAAAAACAATTATACTTGCAGAATTTGTGGCGTAACGAAAAAGAGAATGTGACAATTTAATAACTCAATTCAACTAATTAGAGAACTTTCTGGCCTTGAACACTTCATGACAACGGAGGTATATAATTAAAATGACTAAAATTGTCAATGCATGCATGAAAGATCTGGGAAAAAAACACAACTTTTTTAAGAAAATAAGCCTATGCTCAGCAAGGTACAGTAAAAATACTAATATTGTGAAATATAAAGTATAATTTATTATGTGATCAAAGCTGAATGTTCAGCATCATTACTCCAGTCTTCAGTGTCACATGATCCTTCAGAAATCACTATAATATGATGCTTTGATCATCAAGAAACATTTATGATTATTATTAATATTGAAAACAGTTGCGCTGCTTCATATTTCTGTGTAAATGCACTTTTTTTCAGGATCCTTTGATTAACAGAAAGTTCAAATGAAATGCATTTATTTAAAATAGGAAACTTTTGTTACATTATAAATGTATTTACTGTCACTTTTGATCAATTTAATGCATCTTCGATAAATAAAAGTTTTAATAAAAAAAAACGTTCATTACTTTCAATGAACTGAAATATAGTGCATCATATTTACTTTTATCATATTACATACTTTCATGGTGCTTTTATGTCATTTTTCTGGATCTTGATAGCCGCCGTCTATGGAAAAGTTCAGTTTGAAAATCTCCTTTTGTGTCCGACAGAATAAATAGTCATATGAGCTTGATGTGAGTTTACAGATATAATATACAGGTGAAACTCAAAAAATTTCAATATGGTGCAAAAGTTCATTTATTTCAATAATTCAACTTAAAACCTTTTCACAATATTAAAATGTTGAATTTGGGGTTTTCAGAAGCTGTAAGCCATAATCATCACAATTATAACAAATAAAGGCTTGAAATATCTCACTTTGCATGTAATGAGTCTATATAATATATTAGTTTCACCTTTTAAGTTGAATTATTGAAATAAATGAACTTTTGCACCATATTGAAATTTTTCGAGTTTCATCTGTATTGATCCTGCCAAATACATTGTAGTTTAATTCATAAAAATAAAATAAAAACCGCTTCTAACCAGGAGAAAGCCGAAGCCTTCAGCACCCTCTACTGGCCACATTGACCCCGGACGGGACTGTGGCATTATGACCCAGTTTAGGGGTGACCGTCACTGTAACACAATCCACCTCAGTCTAATCACACACACACACTCCTTCCTTATCTTTTCCCACAACTCCTCCTCTATCATATGCTGGAGGATTATTGAAATCAGAAACGGAATAACTTAATACTCCACAGGCAGTGTGTACACTATTTGCCAATGTGAATATTTAACATAGTTATGAGCTTTCTGGTCTTTTGTCCAGTCACTCAAACGCAGCCATTACAAGCAATGTCACGTACGTACACACACACACACACACACACACACACACACACACACACACACACACACACACACACACACACACACACACACACACACACACACACACACACACACACACACACACACACACACACACACACACACACACACACACACACACACACACACACACACACCTTCTCAGCTGTCAGTCAAGCTGAGAGATTCAGCCAGAAGAAAAGAAAGATCTTGTTATAATAACCCACATCCATAATTTATCTCACAAGTGTCATCACAGATGTGTATGATTGAGTATAGAGAAGCGCATACACACATCTGTACATCACACACTGTTGAAAGCCTCATCCATCTCTGTCAATCAATCATTTGCTGAATGGAGAACCGCGTGTCCACAACATCTGAGCATCTGAACGCAATAAAACACAAAAATAAATGTTGTGCAAGCTTTTATATATTAATTAATTGAATGTCAAAAATATAAAGCAGATATGTCATTACACAATTTATCTATTGTGCATAGAATAGTCACATATTACGTATATTTAAAATATATAATTTACAAATATTATAGAATATAACAGATTCTATATATAACTATTATATTAAATATTATAATTGTTTTACTTCACGTGAGATTATATACATATATATATGTGTGTGTTTAATAATAAAATGGTTTTATTTTTTATGTGACATTTATCTTTTAATAAATATATTACAAAATATAAACATATTACACACCCAAGTAGCCAGTCATACAAATAATTAATATGAAAACCTACATTTTTATAACAACATTATAATTTATCTGTCCGTGAGTTTTGATTCCCATATTGCAATATTTATTTACTTCAAAACAACAATAAACTGTCAGTTTAACCATAAAGGTCCCGATATACTTGAAGCGAGATTGAAGAGCGAGCTGGTGTGACGTCAGGCCAAAACTAAGTTAATTTGGTGTTCGTTTCGGCAGTTCGAACCAGCTTCCCAAAGTTAACTTTCCGGGAACAGTTTTCTCCCGCTAGATGAACACCTCTGAACTGCTATTGGTCCGTGGTGATGATGTCATATGTGGGTGTGGCTCTGATGCTCCGCCTTCTGTGAGGTGTAAATCTTCTCTGGTTCATTTCTATTGTTCAGTCAGACGCCCTCGAATAAAAACAAGAAGACACTGGAGAGCCGCTTTATAGTCAAAAATGAAGTTGTAAGTCTAACTGAACATGTATAATGTTTAATACTGTAAAGCGGCTTGCTTTTAAACAATCTATTTTGTATAGTGTTATATAAATAAACGTGACATGACTTTACTGGAGAGCTGAATTGCAGAGCGGGTGCAAACATCCACATCACTACGATCAGATGCTTTCTGAACTGCTGTTTTCTCATTTGTGTGTGTGTTTATTTTGTTGCCGAGAGGAAAGTGTGCAGTACATATTTTATTTACTATTTACTATTTTATTTATTCATAATTCACGGCTTCCGGCAGTGCGGGGTATTTTACCCTAAAGCGAAGAACAAAAAAACAACAACACTAACCTCACTGTGTGTATATCAGAATATTACAACACTAACCTCACTGTGTGTATATCAGAATATTACAACACTAACCTCACTGTGTGTATATCAGAATATTACAACACTAACCTCACTGTGTGTATATCAGAATATTACAACACTAACCTCACTGTGTGTATATCAGAATATTACAACACTAACCTCACTGTGTGTATATCAGAATATTACAACACTAACCTCACTGTGTGTATATCAGAATATTACAACACTAACCTCACTGTGTGTATATCAGAATATTACAACACTAACCTCACTGTGTGTATATCAGAATATTACAACAACACTAACCTCACTGTGTGTATATCAGAATATTACAACAACACTAACCTCACTGTGTGTAAATCAGAATATTATAGAAGAACAGAAGCGACATCATTCGAAGAGCCCTACTGTCATTGAACTGTCAAAATGTGTTTATATTTATATTAAGTTGTTATAATAAATAGGTTTACTTTTGGCAATCCTCCGTGTCCTTTTTGAAGTTGTCGTGGACTTTGAGCCGGGTCATGACACTAATATCTACCCTGTCACAAAGAAAATACACAAAACGTACCATTATTAATATTACTTGTATCAATTTATAGAGATGTCATACTGCACAGTTGACTTCTGAATGCTAATGACCTGGATGATAAAGTCATGCCGTTTTACCCTGTCATAAGAATACAAACATGTCCTGTTCATTTGTAGTAACTTGAGATAGCACAATGCAATTTATTAGCACAATCCTTCTCTGAGAGAACGCTGTGTCAGAAAATGTCTAAAATAAAACAGCATTCGGGTTTAAACTGCATTTCATAAGCTCTTTATTATGAGTCTCAGCCGGTAAAAATAAAATACCATCATATGTATAAACATACAATGAGCGCATTTAGTTCAGATCAAAGCATGTTCTCTCACAAAATATGTCATAAAAGCCATAGGGCCCTATCTTGCACCCAGCGCAATTGACTTTGTACAGCGACGCATGTATCATTCCTGTTCTGCACCCGCGCACAGCGGACTCTTCCCTCCACAGACGCACACCGGTAAATTAGGGAATGAACTTGCGCGGCGAAAAGAGGAGGTGTGTTCCGGCGCAAACGTTCCCTGGTGATATCTTGCAGTTTCAGAAAACAACTCCTCCACTGACCAGGAGAAACCCAGTCTAAAGACAGCGGCGTTATTCAGATGCTATTTTAGGGGCGCATGCTTGGCCATAATGTAGCGTGTGCACAACACACACACACTTTGCTTCTCTAATCTACACAGACGAAAAAAACAATTTTTATTTTTGCAAATCATACATTATTACAAGGAAACATATTAACACACGAGGGAAATCATTGTTGTGTCCTTGAAGATGTGAAAAAAAGGCATAAATCTAGATTACACATTTACCCAAATTATTATACGCCTGTTTAACCGAAGCTAATGTGTGTGTGTTTCTCCCATCATCCTCATAAAATGTCACTTCTCTGTGTTTTACGGCCCTGAAGAGAGCGTCGGTCTCCTCGGCTGTGAACCGCTCCTGGCGTGCGCCGGCAAACCCGCCGTTATAATAGCAATCCGCCGTGGAACAAGCGCGCCGGCTCTTAAAGGGAATGTGAGAGGACGCTCTGATTGGTTTATTTCACGTTGCGCCCAAACCACACCTATGAGTAATGAAGCGACTTCAGACACACACATTTTAGATTTGCGTCGGGCGCAAGAGTCGTTTATCCCGCCGGTATAATAGCAACAGCGCCGGGATCCGCACACAAAGTTACTTGCGTTTCGCGTTTGATACTTGCGTTTCAGAGCGTTACAATAGGGCCCATTATGTTGTTTTGTAACTTTGGGTTCAGTCTTAAAAATGACAGTGTGAACCAGAACTAAATTTATTATTTTCCTTTTTTGTCTAGATCAAAAGAATATATTTAGCTTGAAACATTAATCGAGATTAAGTAATAATCAATATGATTTATTAGCACAATCCTTGTCCGAGAGAACGCTGATAGAAATTTCCCCTTTCTACAATGAAGCAGCAGTGGGGTCCAAACCGCAGTCTTGATAACGCTGAGGCTCAGCTACCATAGAAACACACGTCACACACATGCATACATTCATACTGTTTATTCATCATGTGTCGCCCGTTGCAGTCTAAGCGTGTGTGTATTCATGAAATCACGCCACCAGCATATTCTCTGCATAATGCAGCATTCTGTTAACACAGAGGAGACTGACGAAAGTAAAGCGCACACGCTGCTTTCACCTCATCTCACCTTATCTGTGCTTATGTGATCAGGCATTGAGAACGAGAAACGTAACACACGCCATTATGAAGAGAAGCACACCGAGATCTGTATTCATTAGACCTGCGATCGTTCTGAAAGAACACGCTGCCCTTGGGGTCTTTGTTTCTGATTGTGTCTGCAGAGATGGTCACACTGACAAAACTACTTTAAATCATTGCTTTTCAATGAGGAAGATGACGCAATATGGCCAATCAGTCAATTTTTTATTATTATTATTTTGTGTCGAATTAAACTAAACTCTGATTGGTTTATAGCATGTTACGCCCAAAACAAACCCATTACTCATTAAGAGAATAGGGACAACCCTTTTAGACCATGCGCCGGGAGCGCAGACCATTTTTCCCGTCGCTAAACTAGCAAAAGTGGATTCGGACTCGGATAAGTGCACTTGCACCATACGCTTTAGACCATGTGCTTAGATCGCTAAAATAGGGCCCTCGGACTTAAAAAAATGTGAATGCTAAGCGAACCAGAACTGAATGTATTATTTTCCTTTGTGGTCCAGATCAAAAGAATATAATAAGCTTGAAACAACAATATACCATGAAGATACCACTAGACAGCAATAACACTAAACTACAAACAAACAAAAAAGGCCTGAAATAAACTACAACTACAAGTATACAGTACACACTAAAAATAAAAAAAGTAATATAAAAAACGAAATGAAAAATTCAAAACAATCAACTTGTGTCCAGTGATGCGGTTACTTCAATTACATGCAAATGAGCAATATACAATGCATCATGCACAGCACAAATGTATTTCCTCTGCATACAATGTTCATTTCTAACAGCCTGAAATTCCTCTTCACACAGAACAATACTGTGATGTTTTGTGTTCAGGTTTTCACAAGCGATGCCCAGTTCCACAGTCCAGCAAGAACCAATGAACCTCCAGCTGTCGGTGTGAATGTGACACAGGTTTTTATCTCTTGGCGAATTATCAAGTTGCGTCTGGTTAGCACTCTGCATGGGCGTCAGTTTGGTTTGAAATGTGCTGGGGACAGAGACGCATTCGGAAGTGCATTTTCAGAAGTGCTGGGTACAATGACGCATTATTATTTTTTTCTCTTTCGCGCAGGTCATGTTTTGAAAGACGATGTCCAGTAGCTTACTAATGTAAGCTCTCCAAGCTATGCTCTCCACAGAACATAAAACATTCATTTTATTTTTCATGTTCGCATTTACGAGGAAAAAACCATGTTACGTACGTGACAGTTCTCGGACTGCTTTAAAACTTCCTCAGAGACATCAAACAAAAAAGCACAAAGCCTTTCTTTAAAGTGAATTTCGTTTTGTATTAATTGTATCTTAATTATAATCAATGTTTCATCAACCAATTGCCTGGATTTAATAAGTAATAAGTAAAGCAGATAATAGATATCACGACACGGAGGCGCCGGCGCATGAACTGGAGCTCGTCTCATAAATGAACCGAAACTCAGCATAGCCAACTCGCCTCTCAGACCTGAGAAATATATCTATTATCTACAGAACGCTTGAATCATACTTTCAAACAGAACAATTAAAAACGAAAGAAAACTATGTAATCCGAATGAGATGTGCATTTCTCTCCGGCGCGTTCACGACTGCGAATATCGCAAGTCAGCATCGTCAACTTCATCTCTGCAGCCGACACAGAAAATACTTGTTTATTAATAAACAATTAAAATATCTCCACGCTATATTTGACATATTCATAATCATTACTTTTGCCGGTTGTTTGTGAAAGCTTTTAGATGCTTTATTGGCAGCGCCAGCCTTACATGTTACGTGAACGCGTCACCACCGCATCAGCACCGGAAACATGGAGAGATTTTTTTATTTTTTTTATCACAAAAAAAATCATGATACGAACCGAATCGTGGGTCTGGTGTATCGTTACAGCCCTACTAGCAACCCTAAAAATCTGGTGGGTACGCGTCCCCACCGAAATCGACGCCTATGGCTGTGTCACGTGTCATTGACCACAGTATAAACATCGCAAGTCAACACAAACTCACACACTCACGGACACAAACTCACACACTCACGTACACAAACTCACACACTCACGTACACAAAGCCCTGACCTTCAGCTATCTGAAAAACACTTCTAGAGCTGTTTGATGTCAAATCACAAGTGTTATTTCACAGGGATATGACTTTTATTTTCTAAGTGAAAACGTGTTTAGGGAAGGGCTTTGTGTTCCATATATCTATTATAGATATATATATATATACACACACACGCAACTGATAATATGTATCACCGTTGGGAATTCATCTCTCATCATCAGAAGCTTATGATAAGAATCAAAATACCTCAATAATTGCATGAGCTGATTACTCAAGATCTGATATCCCATGATCCTCCTGATGTAATTAAAATCAAATTATTAAAAACATCGTTTGCAGTGCAGGAATCTTCTACAAACAACCATCGACCTCGTTTGCAAATTCAATCAGTCATTTCAGTGGCAAGAATAAAGAAGTTCACAGTTCTGAATTTTCCTTCGAGTGCTAAAGCCTGTTCACTTTGGCATTAACTCAAATGTGTTCAACTCAACAGAAAAAGGATTACATTATTAAAATGCAAATATGAGGGGATCATTGTGCATCAGCAACTCAGAGTGACTTATCAAGTCCATGAGCAATGCCCTGATCAAAGCAAACAAGCTCATCTCTGATATTTCATGTAACCGACAATGAAAACCATTCACTGTGGGATTAACTACAAAAAATACTTCTGCAATAACCAGTTTTTTAGGGCATGTCTCGAAATTGATCAGATGGCTTACAAAACCAAATGTTTCTTTCATCACGGTAACTAGATTTATTCAGAAAACTGCAGACATTCAGCAGGACATTTTTTTGAAGAGATGTTCCTGAGGATGAATGAACTCAAGTTTGATCACGGTCGACGGTCAGTCTACTGAATACAAGTATAACTAAACCATTATTTTTACAGGGTTGATATGACATGCACTCAGTGTGCCTGTGGCCATATTTCTGTAAAATGATATTACATTGCTTCTTGCAACACTTTCAAAGTGAATTGTGCAGTGAGTGACGCTAAAAGCACGTTCAGTTTAATCTGAAGCAGATGAACGTGAATCTGGCAGTTTTATTACATCGGTTGTTGAAAGTATCGCGGCAGTTTGTAAATGAAATGTCCGGTGAGTGACGCTAAAAGGTTTGAAAATAGCGCAGCACTGACACTTAACCTGACCGATATAGTGTTAACAGAAGCAAAGAAGAGATAAAAACATATTTGCTGAAGCAACCATGTCGTTTTAGTCTTTGAGCTCTTTTATCGTGACTGGAGTTTCACAGACTCGTACCCGAGCGCTTCACATCACAAGAGTTTACTACAGCAGAAAACACACACATACTGTGTGTGATGCAAATGTCAAAATGTGTTAGTTTACAAATCATGCACTGTGGGAAAAGTGTTCATAACAGTGTTGTGCAAGGAACCTTTTTTAAAGGGGTGGTTGATTATGATTTCCCTTTTCTAACTGTAGTTAGTGTGTAATGTTGCTGTTTGATCATAAACAACATCTGCAAAGTTACAACGCTCAAAGATCAAAGCAAAGGGAGATATTTGCTTTTAAAGAAATATTTTTTTAAGGACTACAACAAACGGCTGGTAGAAACTACACGACATTCCTCACGGGTTAGTGACATCACCAACCCTAAAATTTACATAAACCCCGCCCCCTGAACACGATTTATAGATTATCAAGACAGAATATGCTAATCAATGACTAGAAGATAACTACACATAATCTACATAAATTCATCTACTAACCATTCAGTAATGTCCTGTTGCTTCAACATGTTGTCACTTCTTCTTGAGTCTCTCCATCATTGTCTGACATTGTGTGTGTGTGTGTGTGTGTGTGTGTGTGTGTGTCTGTGTGTGTGTGTGTGTGTGTGTGTGTGTGTGTGTGCGCTAAAAGGACACGCGCTCTTGTAGCTCCGCCCCCTGTGCCGGGAGCAGCAGCTCATTTGCATTTAAAGGGACAGACACAAAACGGTGCGTTTTTGCTCACACTCAAAAAGTGACAATTTTATCATGCGATATAAAAATATCTGTGGGGTATTTTGAGCTAAAACTTCACATACACACTCTGGGGACATCAGAGACGTATTTTACATCATGTGAAATGGGCATTATACCCCCCTTTTAAGCAATAATCTGCTCCTGTATTCATAATTGTGTGAAAAGGAATCAAAGTTATTGGTGCAGCTGGAAACGGCAGAGAACTGTATGTATAGGTACGGTTGGCAAAAATGCTTTCCATGTTAGTGTTAAATGTTGAAAGATACTAGAGTTTAGTTTGGGGCATTTAGCAGCATGTAAACTAGATATTAGCTGTGAAATGTCAAGCACACATTCAGAGAGGGGGAATTACAACACATCAATACACAAATAAGCAGGTGAAATTCCCAGTGGTCTCTCAGCAGCTCAAAAGATCTGCGATGCACTCCAGACTGGTTTTGTCTGCACATATTTTAACATAATGTGAACAACATGAAAGAGAATTAATAATTTAATTACTGTGCAGCATAATAAACAGTCTAAGCAAACATCTCTGGTATTTTGAGAATGGAAAAGAACAATCATGTCTTGGTTTATTTGCAGTAAACATGTTCAATAATATTCTGAATAATTGTTTACACTATGAAGCATTTAAAGCTACAATATGTATTTTTTTCGCCGCTAGGGGTCGCTAACCTCTTACAATAACAAAGGCGTAGGTTGATGACGCAGTGAATAACCGGAATTATGGAACTTGTCGTCATGCCGATGGATCTAATAATGTTTATGGATGAGTGAAAACATTGATGTTTTTATCATGACTGTGGTGTGAAGCAGGCTTGTGCACAATTCAGAATTGAATTGAGAATGACTCCTGAATTCTTGAATTTGAATTACAATTCGAATTTGAATTAAAGGAAGCAGAATTGCAATTCAATAAAAATTCTAAGAAATTAATATACATATTTTAAGTGAAGTGTTCAACAATTAAACTTTACAGTATATGTCAGATATGATTGCATTATGCACTTTGTGTTATTTGATTACTTTGAAATGAAAATAACATTGGAACACAAATAATTAAACAACATTGAAATTCAAGAATTTGATCATTATCTATATTTTAGAACAAGGGTTGAGGGGTTGAGGGGTGACTAGTTGTATTGCACCCGACCATACTCCACAGGGAGCCAGTGCAAAGAGGCCAGCACCGGAGAGATACTGGAATATATCTTGGTGCCAGTCAACAGTCTGGTCGCTGCATTCTGCACTAGCTGCAGACGTGAAAGCAACTTCTTATATATATATATTCGGGCTGTCCGTTAAACGCGTTATTAACGGTGTTAACGCAAACCCATTTTAACGGCGTCAATTTTTTTTATCGCGCGATTAACGCAGAGCAAACTTTATAGTTTTTTTCACATGCTTTTGCAACAACTAGTAACGTTATTAAAACTACAACACCACACCGGATCTAGCTAGACCAGACACAAAACAACAGGCACACACTTGTTTGGCTTGCGATGCGAACCGGCCAAAGAGTGGACGAGAAGCGCCGAGACGCGTCTAGGACAACTCGTATCGCACATCGGACGCGCACTTTCTCAGTTTATGGCCAACAATAAAAACGCCGAACGGCGGCGCCGGTGTGTGTACACTCAGAGAGAATTTTAAATACGAGGCGCTGCGCTTCTCGTCCGGTGTGCGACCCCCTTTAACGGCGAAATGGATGCCAATAGGATTCTGAATGGAAAGTTTACTTTTAAAAAGTTGCCAAATGGTTCAATTGACTAGACCAAAGTGATCTGTGTGTGTGGTGTCGTTGTGAACTGAGTTATCATCGCAGCACGTCCAGTCTAAATACCACTTGATGGTGAAGCACACACACACACACACAGCTGATGCGTTTCTACGCCCACTCGTCAATATCAGTAGCGTCACCTCGTCAGTATTTCTTTCAGCCTTTTATTGATGGACAGTGTTACATTGTGTGAGAGATTATTCGCTCCAAGTGAGAATGTCAGTGTGAAATTGAACACAGTATATCCAGTGTTGTTTTCAATAAAAAACATTTGCACAAAGCAAGCCGATCCACTTTTCCATGTTGATAAGAGCATTAAAATGAGAAAAAATAATGGAACAAAAAGAAATCAAGAGACATTTAGAATAGATAAAAATGTGCGATTAATCGCGAGTTAACTATGACATTAATGTGAATAATCACTATTAAATATTTTAATCGTTTGACAGCCCTAGTTTATATATATATATATATATATATATATATATGTGTGCCTATTGCTTTTCTTTGCCAAATGCTGTATCCATTTGCCAAGATATCTCACCTTGAGGCAATCACGATGACACTGTTTGTTTACAGTCTGTTTACTTAAGGCCTGCTGTTAGTGCAATATGAAAACTGTACATGTGGTGAAGGCAGCCAAGTTACGATCGGCTCAGCACGAGCGGCTCATCATCATATCTCCATCCCGAACGCCGCTGAAAACGAGAGATATTGCCCGTCTACTCAGGCCTGTTGTGTTTCTGGGCAAATCCTCCTCCTGATGACCTCCAGCTCAAATACCATCTCACACAACAAGAGCAGTCTCAGGGGGAATCTCTCAAAAAACACAATAAGAGAATAAACAGCAAATATCGCCAGCACTTTATAAACAGCGATGCGGGAGAGTAAGACGTGCAAACACACGCGCCGCCACAACAAACATGATATTTTCCCATCGAGCAAATAGAGAAGGTATTTGATTTTTCCAATTACATAAATAATCCAACAGTCGTATTTTCATTTTCTGTCATTATTTTATGACTCCGGCTGTTTCCGGCTGCTAAGCCTTTAGGATTTCAGCCGTGTGTAAACACACTCTGTGCCGGCCACAGGTTTACTGTCCGCTTCCCTTGAGTTTTTAACAGCTTCAATATTCAATAACAGCCGCTTTAATTCTGAAAGACTCCGTAAGGATTAATTAATTAAAAAATGTAGGTATTAAGCCAATAAAGCTACGAGAAAAATAACTAATGTAGTATTTAACACAGGGGTGTCCTGACTTATGCACACTCTATTTTACATTATTCATTCACAAAGAAAATTGGTGTCCTTAAAGGTTGGAGTTTTCCTCACTTTTTAAATTAAGGCATTAAGATCAATTTCCAAAAGATGATTTTTATTCCTCTTTTTAGGCAACTTTAGCTGGGGTGTCTAAACTTAAGCATAGCACTGTATATATACTAGTGTGTGTGTGTGTGTGTGTGTGTGTGTGTGTGTGTGTGTGTGTGTGTGTGTGTGTGTGTGTGTGTGTGTGTGTGTGTGTGTGTGTGTGTGTGTGTGTGTGTGTTTATATTTCATATAAATATTAATAAATGTATACATTCAATAAATAAATAATTAATTTTAAATTATTATAATAATAATAATAATAGCTGTCCAGTCACATTTATTTAAATCTTGAATGACAAATGGATAAAGCTTTTGGCAAGTTTATATATACGTATATAAATAGTGCTTTATCCATTTGTCATTCAAGATTTTTTTAACTGAAACCTTTTGTCTAAAACTCAGGATGGCCAAATGTTGCTTTTATTCCGAATATAAGATTTAATATGAAATGAAATGACAGAAAGGCATCGAGCGCAGTGTGTGTCGGTTCTCCTCCAGCACTGCACAGTTTCACACTGAAGTCAGTGATCAGAAGAAATGTGCCGTGCTGAGAGAGAGAGAGAGAGAGAGAGAGAGAGAGAGAGAGAGAGAGAGAGAGAGAGAGAGAGAGAGAGAGAGAGAGAGAGAGAGAGAGAGAGAGAGACAGAGAGAGAGAGAGAGAGAGAGAGAGAGAGAGAGAGAGCGCACAACAGCACCGACACACACCGGCCACACCTGCCTCACACACACACACCAGCACAATGTGTGCGGGGTAAGAAATGGCAAACGGACATCTTCACTTACACACCACACACCTCTCTCGACTTCTGGACATGATGATGTGCACTGAGATGGCTGGAAAGGAAAATCACCCAAAAAAAGGAAAACACAATAATAAGCAGTTTTATGATCATATGAAGCCTCTATACAAAATTCATTATTAAAGGAACACTCCGACTTTTTGGGACTTTAGCCCATTCACCTTATCCCCCAGAGTTAGATAAGTCCATACACACCTTTTTCATCTCCGTGCGTGCTATAAGTCTGTTTGACGCACCCACCGCTAGCCTAGCTTAGCACAGAGACTGGATGTAAATGGTTGCAGCTAGCATACTAATCCAAATAAGTGACAAAATAACGCAAACATTTTCCTATTTACATGTTGTGATTTGTATAGTCACAGAGTGTACAAAAAACAAAGTCATATGAGACACAGACATATTTTAACCATATAAATACTGGGAACTATATTCTCTGAAGGCGAAGCACTGCTGCTTGGGCGGAGTGATAACCGCAGCACCTGAGACGCGCTCTGAACGAACTCTGCTCCTCACCACGGCGCGTCTCAGGTGCTGCGGTTATTACTCCGCCCAAGCAGCAGTGCTTCGCCTTCAGAGAATATAGTTCCCAGTATTTATATGGTTAAAATATGTCTGTGTCTCATATGACTTTGTTTTTTGTACACTCTGTGACTATACAAATCACAACATGTAAATAGGAAAATGTTTGCGTTATTTTGTCACTTATTTGGATTAGTATGCTAGCTGCAACCATTCACATCCAGTCTTTGTGCTAAGCTAGGCTAGCGGTGGGTGCGTCAAACAGACTTATAGCACGCACGGAGATGAAAAAGGTGTGTATGGACTTATCTAACTCTGGGGGATAAGGTGAATGGGCTAAAGTCCCAAAAAGTCGGAGTGTTCCTTTAAAGGTATTCCTAATGGACTCAAAATGTGTTTTAAATAACTCTAGCCACAGTTATAATACATTATATTGATTTCCTATTGTTCAGTAAACAGTTTAATATATTACATAATATATAGAAACAATTGACCAACATTAACTTCCTACATTATATTATGTATTATCTTGAACCCTCTGGTCTTCGGGCAATTTAGATCTATTATTTTTTTTTTTTTTACTATTTTACTTCATTGAAATCGTAAGAAACTTTTGTGGCACTTACTATAAACGCGAAGAAAAAAAAAGAAAACTGTGGACAAAAAGTTAAATTGTCTTAACATTTGAGATCTTGGTCAAAAATGGCCGTTGGAAAAATGAAAAATCTAAAATATAGAGCCATTTTTTTTAATGCACAATCAACAAATCAGCAATGATAAAGTAGTCATTGATAATGTCTAAATATATATATCAAAAACCTTTATTTCTTTTGGACTGAAGAAAGAAAGACATGGACATCTTGGATGACATCGGGGTGAGTAAATTATCAGCAAAGGTTTTTTTAAAAGTGAACTAATCCTTTAAAGGTGTCAAATGAACTGGTTAAGTAACATTTTTACATTTATTAACAAATATATGTATGATGAGACATTATGAATACCTTAATGCATTGCATATACAGGCTTCACGGAAACTGATTTCTTCCGGTTTGCAGATCAATCATCAAGAGAAACAGATTTGAGAATAGCGGCGCATGAGCAGAAGAGAGAAGTGTGAGGAAACACCGACCCGTTCTCTGACCGTGTGCAAACACACTGTATTCCCGAAGCGGCGGGTGAATTTACAGGCAGTGTTAAGCAACAGATGATGAAGAAACATGCAGACTCTCTCGGCTCCTGTAAGCCTGTAATGTGCTGTGAGATGTAATGGCGCTGGTCAGATATAATAACCTCCTGTATCACTCTTCATTTCATGCTGATAACCAACCGCAGTCACGACAGCACACCTGAGATTCCCAGTCCAGCCGAGCTCTCTGAACTCCAGAGCCTCTGTACTCACGGTTATCAGCTGAGGAGACTTCAGGACCTCAGACTTCAGATTTATACATGAAAGCTGAATAAATAATCTCTCCATTGATGTGTGGTTTGTTAGGATAGGACAATATTTGGCCGAGACACAACTATTGAAAATCTGGAATCTGAGGAGCAAAAAAATCTAAACATTGAGAAAATCTCCTTTAAAGTTGTGCATTTATGTCCACGATTGTGCTGCATTCACTCACAAAAATATATTTTTAATATATTTATGGTTGGAAATTTACTAAATATCTTCATGGAACATGATCTTAATATCCTCATGATTTTTGGCATAAAAGAAAAATGGATAATTTTGACCCATACAATGTATAGTTGCTATTGCCACAGATATACCCGTGCGGCTCCAGACTGGGTTTGTGATCCAGGGTCACAAATATTAAATCAGCAGATTGGTTTTATATTCATTTTCTGTGAGTTTGCAAATACCTTGCTATCAAAATTTGTGACGCATATAAATAATGTAAAAAAAAAAAAATTTCTAGCAATGAATATCATAATCATCAAAGTACACCAGACAAATCAATAAAAGCAATTTGCAAACTAAGATGACACTCAGTAGAAGCCAATTTGGAATTAATGTTATTATTGGAGAAAATTGAAGATTAAACATTATATCATAAATAAATAAATACTTTAATTTAATTTATTTACTTATACATTTAATAGATTATAAATAAATAAAATATATTTTTTTTGCATTTTTTTATTTTATACATAAATTATATAAATAAAAAATACATTCATTTTATTTATTAACTTGTTCACTTATTTAATTAATTAAATTATGAAATAAAACAATGCATTATGCTCATATATCATATATAACTCATATATAAATAATTTAACTTTTATTTATTTATTTAAACAAAAACAAATTCTAGTACCGCTTTTATGATAATAAATAAATAAATACATAAATAAATAAATAAATAATACATAAAAAATTAATTTACTTGTTCACTAACTGAACACCTTTAATAATATACATTATTTAAATAAAAACATTTATTTTAGTATTGTTTTGATGTTTGATCATAGTTACTTAAATACATTATGTACTTTTATTTATTTATTTATTTAATAAAGAAATTAAGTAGTTTATTCTGGTATTGCTTTTATGATAGATTTTTGTTTTGTTTTAATACATAAATTAAAAAATAAATGCATTCACACAGGATTTTTTTTTTTTTTTTACTGTGGGTAATAATTACTGATATTCACAAAAGCCCAGTATGAGTAATTTAAATCCTGTGTGAAAAATGGTTTATTGCAGTAGCTGAATACAATCATGAAATTATAAGTAATAACACCATTAACTAGAGCAAAAATGTGATAATTACACCAAACTGACAATCCATTTAGTCAATTTACCCATTTCCTTAAATAAGCTTTATATTACACATATATAAATGATTGATGTATGGACGTGTGCAGATGTTGATGATGTCATAAAGCGCCCGCAGCCGGTTTATCAGCGGCACATTACACTCGTTCAGCATGTAATACTTTCACACTCGTTTAGCTCTGATAATTACACTGTGTGGATTCTGCCTCGGGAATTACAGCTTTTAACAATGTTCTCTAGATACAGAGAGTTAATAAAAATACATTTATGAGTCATTTGAACTACATTTCTCTGACATCAAAGTGAAAAAGCTATTATGCTTAATGGGTGAAGAAGAATAGTCATTTCAGTTTCTGCATGATGGAGTATTCAGAAGTCCGATATTATGGAATAATTCCACCTGATATGCCAAATATGGGAGCAAAAATGTAGTATCCCTTTAGTGAATTCTTCTGAATTATTGTAATGATTTAAACAATAAAATCAGCCCTGAAAAAAAAAAACGAATTTATTTTTTCCTTACTTTTTTTGGCACGTTTTATTCCATTCATTTTAATATATATATATACACACGTGAAACTCGAAAAAAATTTAATATGGTGCAAAAGTTCATTTATTTCAGTAATTCAACTTAAAAGGTGAAACTAATATATTATCTAGACTCATTACATGCAAAGTGAGATATTTCAAGCCTTTATTTGTTATAATTTTGATGATTATGGCTTACAGCTTATCAAAATTAGAATATTGTGAAATATTGTTTTCATAACTTTTGCACGATTTTCTAATTTTTCCAGTTTCACCTGTAATTCTATTAATTTTTTCCATGCATTTTTATATATATATATAGATTTTTTTTTTCTGTCTTCATTGTTACCGTAAATAACAGCTAAAATAATCATAATATTCCCATAAATAATGCATTAAGCACCACTTGAGACAACAGTGTGTTCCTTCTGTGCTCTATTCATGGCAAAAAGCAGTTTTTGAAAAGAGACCCACCACCAGCACATTAAAGAGACATAAGAGAAAGAATAAAGTCTGAGAAGAAAGTGAGCTCGTCCACCACAAAAAGATCCAGGAATGCGACAGAGACGCGTGAGGAACCCCGGAGAGAGCCATCATACAGCGGACACACACATCTAACGCTATAGTGTGAGAGACGAGAGTGTGGTCGTGAAGAAGAGCTTGCCTGAGAGAACTCCTGCTCTACCTATCCTGATGGACATCTGCTCTTCCTCATCCTCCTCTTCCTCACACAGGCCGGCCAGAGAGCTCTTCTTCTTCTTCTTACTGCCCAGTTTACCGTCCGACGGCAGCGCCAGCGCCATGTGAGGGTCCGACACGATGCCCTGCAAGACACAATGAAGTGCACAGATGTAAACACAATGCAAATGGCATTGAATTGTGAACTATTGAATGAGATCTCATCTTTAACCTCCAGGACACTCACAACTCTAGTGTGTGTTCCCATTGTGTGTTCCCATTTGCAGGGCAAAATATGTAATCTCTTTAATATCTCTTAAAAAAAAATGGAATATCCAAATTGACCAAGAACAATAAATTAAAAGATATATAATATCGGCTAATAACTGATATATTGTACACCTCTACAGTATAAAAGTTCTCTTCAGGTAGGAACATTTAAAATACTACCGTTCAAAAGTTTGGGGTCAGTATAGATTAATTAAGAAAAAAAATATATATATATAATTTTATTCAGCAAGAATGCATTCAATTGATTAAAAGGGACATTTATAATGTTACAAAATATTTCTATTTAAAAAAATCCTGAAAAATCCTGTTTCTTGTGCACCACCAAATCATCATATTAGAATGATTTTAGAAGCACAACAATAATTATTAATTAATAATAATTAAAGCTGCAAGCAGCATTAATCGGGGTTCAAGCTTTTGAGGCCTTTAAGCACACAAGCATCAAAAGACATTAAGTTTTATTTAGCAAGCTTTTAACCACTGAAATAATAGATGGATTTGTCCATTTACAGCCAATACAGGCAATTTATTTAGGAAATATATGGTTTTCAAAGCTTTTTAACAGTTTTAGCGCCACTTATGGTCCGATCTCCATAAAATTTTGCATGATCGTTTACCATGTTATGTCACATATGCCCACCAATTTTTGGGAAGTTCTGAGTTTTCGTTTAGGATTTAAAGGCTTTTAAATGTATTTTGCCACAGCCATTTTATAGCATTTCATGCTTGAACCCCTAATAAGAATGAAAGCTTTTTGCCAGTTATAGCGCCACTTATGGTCCGATCTCCATGAAACTCTGCATGCTTCTTCACCATGTTAGGGCACATATGCTCATCAATTTTTGTGAAGTTCTGAGTTATTATTTAGGATTTAAAGGCTTTTGGGTGTATTTTGTCACACCCCTTTTCTAAATGACCGTTACAGCCAACCAAACGCAAAAGTTCAATATTTTTTATTGATCATTATTGATCTAGAGAGTCCAGAAAATTTTCCTAGACTGGTTTAGTTTCGATCAGGCGAAAAACTAGTTCACAAAAGTAGGTTTTGGATAAAATTCGACATAGCAGAAATTTTTTCCTGCCTAAATCGAAATTGGAGATATACATTTTGTCCGCCTTGAGCCAGGGATCACAGCGGTGTAAGACACTTGAGTCTAAGAGTTATGAGCGATTTTGCTGTAGCGCCACCTATGGGCCAATCGGGGTCATACTCTGATAGGTTCTCCCCAAATTGAGGCCTACCATCTGGCCAGGATTCAAGTCTCTAGGCCTCACGGTTTGGCCTGCACGATCAGTTTTACAAATCCTTACAATTACAATAGGGTTTCAGCATTTCATGCTTGAACCCCTAATAAAAAAATCTTAGTGCCTTTGAAAAGCCTTGCACTGTGTTTTTGATTTTCAAGGCATAGTGACACGATTTGTCAAGATGTCAACCAAGAAAATATCTCTCTACGCAAACACAGAATGCCAATGGGGTTTCAGTCACGGATATTGACCTATATATATATATATATTTGTCTTTAGAAAAAGATTAGCTTTTGAAAACAGAAGCATGGTGAAATTGCAGGCATCCATTCGAGAGCTGCCATTAATAAAGAACCTCAGGCTGTTGCATTCGCTCTGAATAAGTAAAGGCATAGAGAGAGATGTGACATTAAGAAGTCAACACGGGGGAAAATCTATCGCAAAACAAAAACATACAAGCCGCCAGGCGGAAACTGAGCTGAATAATGGATGACACACTAAGAAATGTTTACCATTTCTCTACATTTTAGTATGATAATCATATAAATGATATCATCACACTGTACGAATGACTGGCCATTTAAAACTAAGAAAATATTGCATAATGACAATTATCTCTGCTAAACTTCATGTGACTTCACTGAATAAACCTCATGGCAAAGCAAACACTTTAATAATGTCCTCTTCGGTTCACGCATGTGGCAAACCATGCTGGAGTCAAATTATGAGCATAAATGCAGACAAAAATAAAAACACTTCTGTTCTGAAACTGCACATTGCGTATCGTCCATTAGAGCCGAGACCTTATTTTATATTGATTATACTCTTATGTTTAAGAGTCAAAATGACATAAAAGCATCATTTTTTTTCTAAATGTGGAGTTGGACGCTTCCTGCCTTCGACTGTCACAGCTTTAATTATGTAGCGGTGACAAAATAAGCTTATAAAATTCAACTTTTATGTAATAAATATATGTACAGGTGAAATTCGAAAAATTTTAATATGGTGAAAAAGTTCATTTATTTCAGTAATTCAACTTAAAAGGTGAAACTAATATATTATGATAATATATTATATATGAGATATTTCAAGAAAGTATTTGTTATAATTTTGATGATTATGGCTTACAGCTTATGAAAACCTTTTCACAATGTAAAAATTTTGAATTTGGGGTTTTTATAAGCTGTACGCCATAATCATCAAAATTATAACAAATAAAGGCTTGAAATATCTCACTTTGCATGTAATGAGTCTATATAATATGTATGTATGGACGTATGGACGTATGGACGTATGGATGGATGGACGGACGGACGAACGGACGGATGGATGAATGAATGGATGATGGATGATGGATGGATGGATGGATGGATGGATGGATGGATGGATGGATGGATGGATGGATGGATGGATGGATGGATGGATGGATGGATGGATGGATGAATGAATGGATGATGGATGATGGATGAATGAATGGATGATGGATGATGGACGGATGAATGAATGGATGATGGATGGATGGATGGATGGATGGATGGATGGATGGATGAATGAATGGATGATGGATGATGGATGATGGATGATGGATGAATGATGGATGATGGATGGATGGATGGATGGATGGATGGATGGATGGATGGATGGATGGATGGACGGATGTATGGACGTATGGATGATGGATGGATGGACGGACGGACGAACGGACGGATGGATGAATGAATGGATGATGGATGGATGGATGGATGGATGGATGGATGGATGGATGGATGGATGGATGGATGGATGGATGGATGGATGGATGAATGAATGGATGATGGATGATGGATGATGGATGAATGAATGGATGATGGATGATGGACGGATGAATGAATGGATGATGGATGGATGGATGGATGGATGGATGGATGGATGAATGAATGGATGATGGATGATGGATGAATGAATGGATGATGGATGATGGATGGATGGATGGATGGATGGATGGATGGATGGATGGATGGATGGATGGATGGATGGATGGATGGACGGATGTATGGACGTATGGATGATGGATGGATGGACGGACGGACGGACGAACGGACGGATGGATGAATGAATGGATGATGGATGTATGGATGGATAAATGGATGGATGAGTGAATGAATGAATGAATTGGTTAATGGCAGGGTTCTTGCAGGTTTCAGTAAGTCAAATTTAAGACCTTTTTAAGACATTTTAAGACCATAAAGATTTAAATTTAAGACCTACATGACGCATTAACCAGCAAATAACAAATACAATTTTGTTTACATAAACATTAAAATAATAACCTAAAAAATTATGGCTAGATTTTAAAAGAGTGTCTTGCAACATGTTATCTACTAACATGTAAGTTACAAGTTCAAATAAAGTTGTGACAAAAAAGGTTTTATAAAAAGATAAACCTCACGTATTTCAGCCTTTAAATAATTTTTATATAGAATTAATGTCAAAAAAAGATAAATGACTGACATTTACAATGCACATTAGCTTATCTTTTATTATTAATAGTAAGATTTGGTCCGATTTTCCCGTTGCGTCTGTCGTTGCTATGCAACCATGCACTGCGCTCTCCACAACGACAAAGAAGTTTTAGTAGCTAGCTAATGGATTTCCACTGATAAACGCTTGCTGTAGCCATTATTTATTTACGGAGAAGAGAAAAACACCTGCAGTGTTTGGGTGCACCCCCATCCTTCATGTTGACTGAGCTTTCAATGTTGTTACGGAAAGGGTGAAGCGGATTGGTTGGTTCTTGTCACATGACCTGCGGTGCGCTTGCAGAATTCTGAAAAGTTGAGCTTTTTTTTTTTCGCTCCGCCTGGAAAAAACGGCTGCATTGCTTCTAATATGAGTGCGCTTGGCGCGCGCCTAAATTTGAAATAACGAACTTGAGCTCACAAAAGACGCAATATGTGAACGGCCTCTTGGCGAGTTACCGCTAATCAGGCCACAAGCTACTGGTAGCTCGCGAGCGCCGTGTCAGAGACCCCTGCTACAGCTCCGCTTTGAAGGCTACGACTCCATACTTTTTTGCTACTTTGTAATAACTTTCTGTGGCCAGCATTTCAGGAAATGAGCGAGGGTAAAACCTTTTTAAGACCTGACTAAAATAAATTTAAGACCTCGGCTGAAAATCTGGCCATTTTTAAGACGTTTTAAGGCCTTCAATTTAAAGTTCAGAATTTTAGACTTTTTAAGACTTTTTAAGACCCCGCGGGAACCCTGGAATGGATGAATGAATGAATTGGTGAATGGATGAATGAATGAATGGATGATGGATGGATGGATGAATGGATGAGTGAATGAATGAATGAATGAATGATGGATAAATGGATGGATGGATGATGGATGGATGAATGGATGAATGGATGAGTGAATGAATGAATGAATGATGGATGGATAAATGGATGGATGGATGATGGATGGATGAATGGATGAATGGATGGATGAATGAATGGATGAATGAATGGATGGATAAATGATGGATGGATGGACGGATGGAATGGATGAATGGATGGATGAGTGAATGAATGAATGATGGATAAATGGATGGATGGATGATGGATGGATGAATGGATGAATGGATGAGTGAATGAATGATGGATGGATAAATGGATGGATGGATGATGGATGGATGGATGAATGGATGGATGAATGAATGGATGAATGAATGGATGGATAAATGATGGATGGATGGACGGATGGAATGGATGAATGGATGGATGAGTGAATGAATGAATGAATGATGGATGGATAAATGGATGGATGGATGAATGAATGAATGGATGATGGATGGATAGATGGATGAATGGATGATGGATGAATGAATGAATGAATGGATGAATGAATGGATGAATGCATGGATTAATGGATTAATGAATGAATGGATTAATGAATGAATGAATGAATGAATTGGTGAATGGATGAATGGATGGATGAATGAATGGATCAATGAATGGATGAATGAATGAATTGGTGAATGGGTGAATGGATGGATGAATGAATGGATGAATGCATGGATTAATGGATGAATTAATGAATGGATGGATGAATGAATGAATGAATTGGTGAATGGATGAATGAATGAATGAATGAATTGGTGAATGGATGAATGAATGAATGAATGAATTGGTGAATGGATGAATGAATGGCTCTGTCTGCCTGAAGACGCTCACGTCATCTTGCGTTTGGCAAAAAAAAAAAAAAATACCAGCTCTTTCAGGAAATCCAGGAAAGTCAAAAGCCTCTCGTCTCTCAAATGTAATATGAAGGAAATGCCGATGTCACGACCACAGGAGACAGAATATCAGAACTTCACTATAGGCCAGCACAGAAGAGCCCTACACAGATAATGCCCTATAGATAATCTCTATAATCAAACCATAAGAGCGCCAGAGACGGAACAGATTATAACTCAGATTACAGTTCAAAACATGCGATGAGGAGCTTCAATATACGGTACTTATGATTGACATATGCAGTGCAATCACGCACCATCAATCACACAAACACAAAAGCATTCACCTCGATGCGTATCATCTGCAGTGTGTGAGTGTTTGACGCGTGCCGTTTGAGCAAGAATTCAGAAACAAATGAATCAAATGTTCATACATATTAATGAAATGTAATGAAACAATCAGAACGCAGCATTGGTTATCATCAGATATTGATGGTGAAGTGTGTCATTTATTCATGTTTTCTTTAATATGCAGAGAGAACTTAAGACATCCTCACACAGTGTTAGCAGAGGAGAAAGTGTGTGACCTACAGTGGGACATCACCGCTCCTCATTCCTGATGAAACGCGATTGTAAACACTGATGCGTGTCTTTGAGAATCGCCAACGTGAGAGTTATTAACCTCTGACACTTCTGAGGCAAGACCGACAAAACCTCATCAGCCTGGACCCTCAAACGACACGCACAGACACACACATATACACGTGCACACACACACGTGCGCACACACACACACACGCGCTCTAACACACACACGCTCTCACACACACACACACACGCTCACACACACATGCACTCACACACTGAGGCGCTCACACACACACACACACACACAGACACACTCATCCACACACACACTCTCACACGCGCACACGCTCTCATACTCACACACAGACACACGCTAACACACACACACGCTAACACACACATACACACACTCACACAGACACACGCGCTCTCTCACACACACACACACACACACGCGCTCACACACACACGCAAACACACACACGCTAACACACACACACACTCTCTCTCACACGACACGCTCACACACACACACACACACTCATCCACACACGCGCTCTCACTCACACACACACACACACACACAGACACACACACACACACACACACAGACACACACACACACACACTCACAGACACACATGCACGCACACACACAACCACACACACTCACATACACACTCACTCACACACTCACACACAGACACATGCTCACTCACACTCACTCACACACACACACACACACTCACATACACACACACACACACACACTCACTCACACACAGACACAACCACACACACTCACATACTCACACACACACTCACTCACACACACAGACACATGCTCACTCACACTCACACACACACACAAACACACACACACACACGCTCACGCACACACACACACACACACACACACACACACGAAGGGCACTAAGGCAAAGGAGCAAAACAAGCACCATTATACTGTTTTTGCTACAGATATGAGATCAGTCTATGCATTAAAAGACCAAACGAGCACCTAAATAAGAGAAAGGGAGTGTGAGTGTGTTTTACGGTTATTTATTTCAATAAATAAATCGTGGCAGGATCTCATGAAGCATGTCTTGAGCTGTGGCGTAACAGGCAACAAGTCTTCTCAACACTTTCCAGAGTCCATTTTTGCAGAAAAAAAAAAAAAAAAAACATTGTTACATTTACATTTATGCATTTGGCAGACGCTTTTTATCCAAAGCGACTTACATTGCATTATCCTATACATTTATACATAGGTATGTGCAATCCCTGGGATCGAACCCACAACCTTGCGTTGTTAACGTAATGCTCTTACCACTGAGCTACAGGAAAGCTAACAGGAAATTGTTACAATTGTTCAACTTTTTTTATACTACCACAGAGCAAAAATACATGGACAAAATGCCACGAAAATCCAATTTGGATTTCATAAATCTTCATTTTAAAGTGCTCCTATTATGCTTTTTGGGATATGACCTTTCATGTAGTGTAATATAACTGGCTGTGAATGTAAAAGATCTGCACATTTGCAATGATCAAAGTGCAGATAAATTGCAAAGTTATTGTCTCCAAAATAGATCAATAATAAAACCGTACTAGATCATTAAACTGTGTGTAAAGTAAAGTGTAGTGTACATTATTGACAAATAACGTACAGAGAAAGACAATAAAGTAATTGCACTAGGTTAGATATCAATCTTTTGAAAGCGGAAAACTGTACACTGTGAGAAGAGAGCAGATGAAGTGTGTGTTTTTACCTCGGATGCATGTACACATATTGTAGGAGACGCCAAAACAAAATGAAGTGAACTTTAATTCTTCAAACTTTGTTCTGAGATCTATAACATACAAGTTTGTATATGTACGTGAGACATGAGAGTTTGATTATACGCCTGCTATTGCTCTTATCTAATGTCCTCACAATCTCAGACCGTTTATTACATTACGATCACGAACGCACACCATGTTCTCAAACAAAATCATACTTTATCATTGAAATAACATGTGCAATGATATACCAATATATATATCTTCAATATCGTATCGACTGATACTTATGAAGAAAGCTTGCGAAACACAGAGAGAAACTCATAGAAGCTGAATGTCAAGTATTTTACCAGAACACGCATTGTGACAAAATGATTGCTCAGTTTAATCACAGACAGCGTGTCTGTGCATGGGTGGCAGTGTGTGCAAGAAATGCATCGTGTGTCATCATCTGTCCTTTGTTTGTGGGTAAGTTACGAGCGCTGACGTACAAAATCAATCCAAATGAGCAAGCCGTTAGCAGAATTTATGGAGGTAGGACACACAGGGATATATCATCACTGACCGCTCTTATCATCAGTCCTCTATACACCAGATGACACGCGCGGGCCAATAAACACCCTTGTTATTGACCCTTTGGTTCATTGTTCTCCTTAAAAGGCATCATATCATAAAATCATCCAGTTTCATATACAATGTAAACCTATTCTCAGTGACCCCCTCCCCCCCCCCCCAAAAGTATTAGGACAATTTGCGGTTGTCAAATGTTATTGGAACATGTCGACCTCAAACACACACTAAAAACCTCAACTGGCCGGTTAAAGGGGTGGTTCGGGATTTTGGACATCGGACCTCATTTTCAAGTTAGCCTGGTTGTTATTCATCAGTGGAGACAGTTTTCAAAAAAATGCATCCAGTCCTTCCAGTTGCATAGTTCGCCGATGCTAGGCTAGCGCGAGTCAACGGTATAAGCTAGCCTGCCATTAAAAACAGTTTTACCCACTCCACAGTACACCAAAATCAAATAAATTATAACGCCAGACTGTCGATGTAAATGTCTATTGAGAGAATAATATTAGAAATCAAAGTACCGGTACTGATCGCATTACATTTACAGGAACTAGTTTCTCAGCAGCGGCGGAATTTTACTTTGCTCCGGTTAGTAGTAACGTTACTGCGCCGAAAAGTAAACACAGAACAGAAGCGCGCACTACAGACGGGACGTCTAGCTAGCTAGTAGTAGCCATGAACAACGATATTGAAAAACATTTGATTGTAAACTAAGGAATTGGCAACATGGTGATTCGTTGTGCATTTCTAAATTGTAAAAAATAAACCAAATAGATGGTCATGCAAAAAGTTTCCACACATTTCCATTGAGAGATCCAGAAAGGAACCAACTGTGGCTTCTTTCTGCTGGCTTGGACAACGAGACACCGGCAGAGACTATTAAAGTTGCGAATTTGTAGTGATGATTTTAGACCAGACGACTTTGAAAACCCCCATCATCGAAACGTTCATAAGTCACTGACAAGGAATGCAGTTCCAGCCGTCTTTATACACCAACAGCAGATGAACAGGTACTTTTGTTAGGCTAACGTTACTATAGCTATCTATGAAGCTAGTCCCTTTCATAACTGATAGAATGACAATGACAACTTTAGTGGAGATAACGTTACAGTTCAATTTCTGCCCTTTTAGCATCCATCTCGATTAGTTCTTCGTCTGTGTATTCCGCTGCTGGCTTGGACAACGAGACACCGGCAGAGACTATTAAAGTTGCGAATTTGTAGTGATGATTTTAGACCAGACGACTTTGAAAACCCCCATAATCGAAACGTTCATAAGTCACTGACAAGGAATGCAGTTCCAGCCGTCTTTCCATATGCACCAACAGCAGATGAACAGGTAATAACTTTTGTTAGGCTACTATAGCTATCTATGAAGCTAGTCCCTTTCATAACTGATAGAATGACAATGACAACGTTAGTGGAGATAACGTTACAGTTCAATTTCTGCCCTTTTAGTATCTATCTCGATTAGTTCTTCGTCTGTGTATTCCGGCTCATACTGTACGGTTCGTTGAATAAAACACATTCCTCGTCTCCAAAGTCTGAAACATTGGCATGGCTTTCAAACGTGGCCATAGTCCTATGTTGATTTCTTAGTGAAATATCCTCTGCTTCTGTAACGTTAGTGATGAGTGTCAGCGGCAGGTAAACACACTTGCGTCATGTGGAGACTCTCTCGGTTGCCTAGGTAACTTAATATCACTCCGCCGCTGCTGTAGACTGTGCTAATAAATACAGGGAACAAAGTGTAACTATTGCAATGAAATGAAAGGGTAGTTTGATTTCTAACATTATTCTCTCAACAGACATTTACATCGACAGTCTGGCGTTATAATTTATTTGATTTTGGTGTACTGTGGAGTGGGTAAAACAGTTTTTAATGGCAGGCTAGCTTATACCGTTGACTCGCGCTAGCCTAGCATCGGCGAACTATGCAACTGGAAGGACTGCATGAACATTTTTGAAAACTGTCTCCACTGATGAATAACAACAAGGCTAACTTGAAAATGAGGTCCGATGTCCAAAATCCTGAACCACCCCTTTAAAGGTCATTGCGTGCTGTAAGTTATATTGAAACACCAGTAGGTGGCGACAAATGACTGTCTTTGTAAGCGATTCATTGTTTTATTCATTCAACCGATTCGTTTGAAAGCCCGGATTCAATCAGGAACTTCACGAACAAGTCATTGGATCATTCACTCAAATTATATTTGTAAAAAACTTTGATTTGTTCAGGAACAAAACAAATGACTGTTTATGAGTGTGTCATTGAATTATTCACTCAAATGATTCAGTCAAAACCACAGATTCATTTTGGGACAAAACAAGTGACTCTTTGGCTGCATCTGAAAGCTTTAAAGTCCCGCTGTAGTCAATCATTTTATACCTTAAAACTCACCTTTGATCACCAAAATTGCATATTTAAGTGTTTTTCCTTTTTTTTTTTTTTATTGATGCCTTAAAATGTCTTGATTGTAACACTAATTAATTAACACAAGAAAGACTGTCTCTATGAGCGAAAAACAAACAATTTATTCAACTACACTAGGGCTGGGTATCGAGTTCGACCGACCGAATTGTCTCGATACTATAGAATATCGAAACTAGGGCTGCAACTAACGATTATTTTAATAATCGATTAATCTGTCGATTATTTTTTCGATTAATCGGATAAAATAAAAATAAAAAAGCATTCATTTCCAACCCTTTATTCAAAAACAGAACTGACAGTGCAAATTCACAGTGCAAAAAAATCTTCAGAAAGTTCACAAACAGGCTCGGCTCCTTGAACATCCCTGAGCTGTTAAAGGATAATTCCGGTATTTAACACATTGAGTCTATATTGTAGTTTGTTTTGGATGAACAAGAGTGGTGGACAACATTTTTTTGACAATGGTTCCTCTCTCGAGTTTTTGACTATAATAGAATTGGCCATGGACCCATTTAACATTGGAGTCAATGGGCATGTCCGAAAATGTCATTAAAACAGCCAATAATGTTCGTTTACAAAACTGTTAAACTCACAGAGTGGTTAGTGGTGTTCGTTGATGATTATAAACAATATATCGTCGCAATATATGATTCCAATCCGTTTATTTTGCTATAGTGGAACTATTTTTTCAACAATGGGATTTTACAAAATGACGAATAAAACACGACAGAAACTGTATTTCGCAACACTTTTTGTTTCTGGAACATCAACTAACATCACTAATTACTCGGTGAGTTGCACAGTTTTGTAAACGAACATTATTGGCTGTTTTAATGACATTTTCGGACATGCCCATTGACTCCAATGTTAAATGGGTCCATGGCCAATTCTTTTATAGTCAAAAACTCGAGAGAGGAACCATTGTCAAAAAAATGTTGTCCACCACTCTTGTTCATCCAAAACAAACTACAATATAGACTCAATGTGTTAAATACCGGAATTATCCTTTAAAGTAATTTTTTTAATTTTTTTATTGACTAACACAAAAAACATACACATGTGCTTTACATCTGCCAAATATATAGGACGTTTTTTTTTAAATAAAGTGCACAAAAAGATGTATATTTTTGTTTAAGGGACCTGAGCTGTCAGAACAATAAATATATAAAAAAAAAAAAAATACAAATCAGAAAACTTAACAGGATTTGTTTAAACGTCAGAACTTGTTCTCCACACTACACTCACAGACGCACACACTCACAGACGCACACACTCACAGACGCACACACTCACAAAAAAATACAATGGATTGACCACCTCGTATGGTGTGTATTTTGCAGCTCATCCTTTCCAAGCTTAAAGTGAAGTTTCTCGGAGTCATTTAGACTTAGAGTAAAGAATGAAAAATGCAGTGCTGCTCGGGCACAGTCGGTCTCTCTTGCGCGCAAATAGACTCGGTCTCTATCGCGCGCTCTCAGATGCACTCGGTCTCACTCGCGCGCAAACACACTCTATATCGCGATAATGAAATTCGTTGCCAACTATTTTGATAATCGATTTTTATCGATTTTATCGATTCGTTGTTGCAGCCCTAATCGAAACATGTCTTGTTTTCCAGTACCAAATTTCGATACCTAAGGGGTTAATCTTATCAACGTCAGTGAGCCAATAAGCATGCAGCATGATTGGCTGTGGCGGAAAAACACTAGTTTACGTGGTTGCTCAAAGAGACGTGGCTCGCACGTGAGGCTGTGGTGTGTGTAAGCGTCCCAACCCCCATAGATGGAGAATATGTGGAAAACATCAAAAGTGTAGCTACGTTTCATCAGACTCGATGCCACCAGCGCACGATGCAATATTTGCAACAAGATAATTGCTGCTAAGACCGGTGTTGTGCCGAATTTCGACCCCTGCCAAATTATTACCCTCCCCCTAGTATTGGTATAGTTTAGGATTAGTTGTGGGGGAGGGGTTAGTACCGTATTTTCCCGACTATAAGTCACACTTTTTTTTCATAGTTTGGCTGGTCCTGCGACTTATAGTCAGGTGCGACTTATATATCAAAATTAACTCATACTGACTGAGATGAAACAAGAGAAAACATTACCGTCTATAGTCGCGAGAGGGCGCTCTAGTTAGCGGAGTTGTTCAGAAGCGACACCGAGGAAGAACTCAGTGGATTCAGTGTTGTGGAATGAGATCGGGAGCTTGGTGAACTTGCTTACCAGTAACTTGTTGGACTCGCTGGATAATGTTAATTTAGCCTATTCAGCCTCACAGGTATATGTTCTGTGTGCTATTGTGGAGCTGAATAACTGTTAGGGCCCTATTTTAACGATCTGAAACGCAAGTGTCAAAGTGCAAAGCGCAAGTAACTTTGTGGGCGGATCCCGGCGCTGTTGCTATTTTCCCAGCGGGATAAATGACTCTTGCGCCCGACGCAAATCTAAAAGGGGTTGGTCTGAAGTAGCTTCATTATTCATAGGTGTGATTTGGGCGTAACGTGAAATAAACCAATCAGAGCGTCCTCTCACATTCCCTTTAAGAGCAGACGCGCTTGTTACATGGCGGATTGCTATTATAACGGCGGATTTGCCGGCGCACGCCAGGAGCGGTTCACAGCCGAGGAAAGCGACGTTCTCGTCAGGGCTGTAAAACACAGAGAAGTGACATTGGGGATAATGGGAGAAACCCACCCAAATTAGCTTCGGTTAAACAGGCGTATAATTTGGGTAGTAAATGTGTAGCCTAATCTAGATTTATTTTATTTTTTTATCTAGATAGATCTTTTTCACATCTTCACGGACACAACAATGATTTCCCTCGTGTGTTCATATTTTTCCTTGTAATAATGTATGATTTGCAAAAATGAAAACTGCTGCATCTGTTTAGATTAGAGAATCAAAGTGGATGCGCGTTAACATTATGGCCAAGCACGCGCCCTTAAAATACCATATCACTAACGCGCAACGCGCCACTGTCTTTAGACTGTTTTTTTCCTGGTCAATGGCGCGATTGCTTTCTAAAACTGGAAAATAGCACCATGGAAGTTTTGCGCCGG
This sequence comes from Phoxinus phoxinus, assembly GCF_949152265.1. Lineage (NCBI taxonomy): Eukaryota > Metazoa > Chordata > Actinopteri > Cypriniformes > Leuciscidae > Phoxinus > Phoxinus phoxinus. The sequence continues at coordinate 29,953,255 of NC_136896.1, forward strand.
AACACGCCTCGTCTTTGCGCTGAACCGCCCCCGCGAGCGCAAGTTCATTCCCTAATTTACCGAAGTGCGTCTGTGGAGGGAAAAGTCCGCTGTGCGCGGGTGCAAAATAGGAATGGTACATGCGTCGGTGTTCAAAGTCAATTGCGCTGGGTGCAAGATAGGGCCCTTAATGTGTTACGCTAACACACCGGACACTATTCAGCCTGTTGTTCTGTGTGCTTTTGTGGAGCTGAATAACTTGCCTTTCCAGATTAAATGTCTGTTCTTGGTCTTGGATTTTGTGAAATACATTTCTAAATAAATGCGACTTATAGTCCAGTGCGACTTATATATGTTTTTTTCCTCTTCATGACACATTTTTTGACTGATGCGACTGATGCGACTTATACTCCGAAGCGACTTATAGTCCGGAAATGACAGTATTAGGGGTGGGGTTAGGATTAGGCAATTAGGTACTTGACTTCAATGAGGGAGGTAATAATTTGGCAGGGGGTCGAAATTCGGCACAACACCGGCAACACAACAAATCTGATAAACGGAATAAACAAAAGCAGAAAGTTGATCCATCTTCGACTGCGATAATAATTCGTTTAATTTGCATAACGCTTTTTCTGGGTCCTCAAACACCACCAATGTGCAGCATCACCTGGATGATGCGACGGTAGCCATTTGCGCCAGAACGCCCACCACACACCAGCTTACTGATGGTGAGGAGACAGTGATGAAGCCAATCAGTATATGGGGATGATTAGGAGGCCATGATAGACAGAGGCCAATGGACAAATTTGGCCAAGACGCCGGGGTTACACCCCTACTCTTTTTCGAAGGACATCCTGGGATTTTTAATGACCACAGAGTCAAGAGCTAGGTTTAACGTCTCATCCGAAGGCTGGTGCTTTTTGAAAGTATAGTGTCCCCGTCACTACACTGGGACGTTAGGACCATAGATATACATAATAAACGCTAGAGGTCTTACGCATACATGCCAACCCTCCCGATTTTTCCGGGAGACTCCCGAATTTCAAAGCCCCTCCCGAAAATCTCCCGGACCGACCTTTCTCCCGAATTTCTCCCGATTTCCACCTGGACAACAATATTGCTACACCATCCGTCACTGGGCGCCGTTTCAGACCGAACAATAATAAAGGTTACACACCTAGAAGTCAAGCGCGGCAATCAGAACGGAAAAAGAAGCAGTCTATGCGCTGTCAGAGCCGTCTATGGGTTTGCGAGCCTCCGCTGCGCGCGCCTCTGCTGACTGCGCGCGCGCCTCCCCACGAGGCATTTATACTTCGCGCTCGCCGGTGTACTATTCTTTGAAAAGACAGGGTGCGACTCGGTGTAATTGTCCTCTAAACCATCAGGAATCAGCGGTGAGAAGAAGTCAGGTACACTCGTGAATGTTTATTTTAGTACACTTTAGTAGGCTACACCAAAACCACACTACAAAAGAATCGTGCAAAGCAGTAAAACAGATTATTCCTTGTGACATAAAAAAAAAAAAAAAAATTGGATATCAGAATGTAATCTACAACTAAATTAACGTTATCTTACATAATTTCTATGTTTTTATTTAGTTTTGTCAACCTTTTTATAAAACATGGCCATTTTTTTTATTTCAAGGGCTTATGTCTGCTATTGTAGGCTCATTTAGTTAATGTAAGCAACTAGCATTGCTTACACCCACACACCCCCCCCCCCCCAACTAACATTGCTCAATTCCCCCCCCCCCATAACTCATATAGTCATAACTACATCTCTGACGTTTATAACAAACCAACCCGTTTGAAAATCGGTAGAAAATTTAGCGTACAAATGTACAAAATATCTTCATGGAACATGATCTCAGTTGCGATACACAGTCAATCATTTTAGATCAGATTCCAATCGGATACAAAAATAATTGGATTTGGACGGACAGTCTGAACGTATCCCATGAGTGAGTCAGTGAAGAAAAAATCTGTTGCTTTTTTACTTTTTATTTTGGGTTGGTTGCAGGAAAAAAACGTCTTTTTTACCACATCACAGTCTATTCACATCAAATCTATTCTCACTCTGGTGTGAAGAAATCAACCAGACTAGCTTGACTAGAGAATGCTGTCAGTGATTGAAAGATTGCATGTGTGCGAGCTGGGATTTCTCAAGCTCCTGCGGATCTGCTGTAGAAAAGAGATTAGAAAAGAGTCAGAAGTTACACTTTGTGAACATGAAACTAGTGCTGTTTTATGCCCTTTAAAGAACAAAAAAGCATCAATGATCAACTGTTTACAGAAACACTTCATGCACACACAGATTGGCTCATCACAATGTCTAGCTCCAATCAGATCGAAGCCTCATTCATTACGTGAGCATAATGAGATCTGCTTGATTAGTACGACTCCACAGCTGGACTCCCTGAACAGATGTGCACAGGCATATGAGCTCCGGTTAGATCCAACAAATGGAGATGGATTTGACAATGATTTGGATCATTACTGGTGCTCAGGATATCTATTAGACATTATCATCCACAGATAAAAGGTAAAGGTATTGTCTGAGACAACCAGTGACAATGCTTCAATTTCTCATTTTATTTATTTCTCAATCTAAAATACAATACTGCTATTAGCATAACAATCTGACTGATGATCATGTTATCCAGCATGATTTCCAGCATTTTAGCTTGAATGTCACAAATGAGCTCATTATGTCCATTATTTGACAATCTTTTAGTCAATAATTTTATCTCTTATCAAAGTCCATCTTTGATCAGCAAAATTACATATTTAAAAGTTTTTACCTTGAAAAATATTTCTTCATGCCATAAAATATCTTGAATGTAACTCGACACCCTCGCCACATTTAGTATGCGCGGTTCTATGAATATGTAAATGAGCCCCGCCTCCACTCACTCACTCACTCAGAGATCCACTGGTTGGCGATCACACGTTGATCTGATTGGTTACACAGTTCTATAAATATGCAAATGAGCCCCGCCCCCACTCACTCACTCACTCACTCAGAGATCCACTGGTTGACGATCACACGTTGATCTGATTGGTTACACGGTTCTATGAATATGCAAATGAGCCCCGCCTCCACTCACTCACTCACTCAGAGATCCACTGGTTGACGATCACACGTTGATCTGATTGGTTACACGGTTCTATGGTTATAAAAATGAGCCCCGCCTCCACTCACTCACTCACTCAGAGATCCACTGGTTGACGATCACATGTTGATCTGATTGGTTACAAGGTAGTGTGTGACGTCAGAAACACCAGCGATTTCAAACCGTGTTTTTGAGACTGTCTTTGGTTCACTGCAGTTTTAAGCAGAAAATACTCAGCAATGCTGTCGACTTATGAACTTACACATGCTTTGTCTTAAAGCGTATTAAAAACACCACATAGACACATAAACAACATTAAAAGCTGGATTTTCACCACAGGGGGACTTTAAATGTTTCTTATTCATTTTCTTAAACTAAATCCAAAAACATTTTCTTTCTTTTTTAGGGTTTAAATCGGATGTTAAATCTCAGAATTCCAATTCGACATTTGGACCCCATTATATTTAAGGGTAAATTCCCACCAAATAGCTCAAATTTCATCCCAAAATCAAAAATAATGTTTTTAACAGATCCTGTGAGATTCACCTTAACTTATAAGCAATGACTTAGAAAAAGAAAGCTCACCTATCCATCATTTTGACACCATATGGTGTCCTAAAGTAGGTATAAGACCTTAGCAACCATCCAAACGGGGTGAATTATGGACGAGAGGCGGATATTGATTAGAGAAAGATATACGCCAGATCTTCAGGATCACTCAATGACCCCAATATTATCATCCCAGCCATCTTCTCAATCTCACAATTTCACATTTCCATTCTCAAATTGGACATGCCGTCCATCTGCTCCCATCTCTTCCCAAGCTTCCTTTCATCCTTAAAAACTATTTCACCGTCTATTTTTGAGTCCACCCTCATTTCAAAATGGAGAACCCCACTTAAAATACACATTTCTCAGATTTGGAGAGCGTTCTAATGGATTTGGTGACCGTGGAGATATATGACCCAGATGTCATTCCTCGAATCTACACAAAGACAGCAACCTTGAGTGACACATGACATGTGAAGATGAACAGATGCTGATTATAAGCACCATGACCAGCACTTCAGATCTAGGACACACTCCTACACCAACCCGCTCTCGCTCGACCACCCGTGGAGAGAACATGTTGTAGCTATAAGACTCGAGACACACACTCTGACCCAATAAAACCAGTTCCTGCAAGCCCTT
>NC_136896.1:29962536-29975199 GCF_949152265.1 Phoxinus phoxinus
ATAGAGCACTCCATCAAGCCCGTGTTTATTTGAGGAGAAAACAGAGTAACAACCGATCATCAGTCAGTTATATAGCGATCAGCCGCCTTATTAATCTCAGACATCAGGCTCACGAATGACTGATGCGGTTCACAAACAAAAAAGGGCAAGAAGAAGTAGGAATGTGCCAAGCAAGAACGTTTCCTAGAGTAAAGGCAAAGATGAAGGTATTTTAAAGTCACCATGAAATCAAAATTCACTATTCCGATTTGTTTATGGAATATTTCCGTATTTCTTTTATTTATTTATTTTATTAATAACACAGTAACATAATAAGGTAAGAAATCAGTGACACATATACATACAGAAGTGAGAGAAGAACAAAAACAAAATAATAACAACGAGAAAAAAACAGTATATTCAAATTAAAAATTATAAATACGGAAATATTTCATAAACAAATCGGAATAGTGAATTTTGAATTCGTCAAATTTCTTTGCCTTTACGTATTTATAATTATTATTAGCGATTTATCCAAGCACACTTTTTTATTATTATTATTATTCATAGCCTCGTAATCTTGAATCAGAATAAGTTCCTCTTGCAGCATCTCTTCTCTGATGATGTGGGCGGGGCAACCTGTCAATCACATGATATCAGCCAATAGCAAACCACAACCATCCAATCAATTCCCCACGGACAAAATAAAGCCCCGCCCACATTTTCTCTTGTTCCAGAAGCGTTTCTCTCGAATATACGACACAATAGAGAAGAAAAGACCAGCGCAACTTCTGTTTCATGCTGACTTTAAGGAGTTGTGCTTGTTAACACCAAGCGTGCCGCAAAAGTCCTGAAAAGTGAAGCCAAAGTGTCTTGGTCGCCTTGGATGTGGGCGGGACCTTGATATCGCGGCTTTACTTCCTGCTCACCACTGCAAAGACTCGGGTCCCAAATCTGCGCAAGATGTCTGCACATTTTAGGACTTTGACGGCTTCAGTTTTCATCAATAGAAGAGAATGAAGGGGCGTCGTCCATTTTTTTTTTTTTTTTACAGTCTATGGTTAACATAATGAGTTTAATGTTGATTATGGCTGCCTAGCAACATCATAATTTGGAGCATTAATATAGAATGTTAGAATTAGATACTAATATAGAACCTCATGTGAGGTTGCAGGTGTTTTTTACCACTTTTTTAAAAAATGTGTGTATAATCAATCAAACGACATTCAACAAATGACACTTTTTTTGTTAAATTACCAAAACAAATTTAGTTTTTGCTCAGATAATTTAGGTATATACTTTTATAGTTTATGTATTTATTTATTTTTATAGTGTTTTATGTTTCTTTGTGAATATTTTGTTTAGATTTTTAATAATTGCATTTTTTTATCAGTTGTGTAATTTATTAATTAGTGTTTAGACGCTCATTTATCTGCAAGAAAACATCAGCATGATAATACTACATGCACACATACGCATGCTACTCAGGTTTCACTATAAATGTATATACATATATCTCAAGTATTCACTAAACTATTCTATAACAAAAAAATACCATGTATTTCTTTAATATATAGACAATCTTGTAATTTACTGAAGGAGAAAAAAACAACTATTGTTATAAAATAACTCGTATGTGATATGATTATGATTTCGCACACATCAGACGATGCAAAACTAGTGTAAACAATGGCGTAAACATGAGCAAAAACGGTCTCAAATAAAAGAGCTACACATTAATTAATTAGTGATGGAGTAATTAGTGAGCAGAATTAAAGTCAAACCCATTTCATAAAGGCCCACTCAATAATTTAAAAGTTGGGGTTTAAAATATTCAGTAATAATATTGATTTGACACTATTAGATAAGAGCAAAACCGGATCTAAACTGAATAATGACACTATTGTCTACTAGCGCTGCTTTACAGCTGAATTAAATTAGTTTCATAATTGATTAACTTTGCAACATTGACACAGTTATTGATCTGAATTGAGTTGAAGTTGAAGAAATTGAATTAGTTTCATAATTGATCAATTGTGCAATAATAACATTAACACTATACAATACAGATTGCTTCAAAGACGCTTCACGGTAATAGACAAAAGCACTATAGAAATAAATGCATGGCGTGACTAGGGAGAATCCAAGATTAGACTCTCTCAATTATTATTATTATTAGTAATACTACTACAACTATATTACTATGATTGTCTCAAATGGCCTGTAACTAAATCACTAAAATATCCAATTGCTTAAACTTACCAATGTACCTGCATACACGAATATATCGATATATTTATATTTAGCTGGGGTTTTTTGTGTGTTTTTCTTTCTGTTTATTGTCAGAAAGTGTTATTTATTGTGTTATATGTCATATGTATGTGTATATATGGCATTGATCTCTTACCTTGTATAAGCTATTATGTTTGGTTAACTTGCAATAAAAAATGTAATAAAAATAAATAAATAAAAATGGCAACTCTGATAATTCAAACGACTCCTTCAAACGACTCTGGTTCTTCAAGAAAGTGGTGTGAAAACTACCGTAATTCTGTTTACGATCCACAAACCCACAATATTCACTTCAACCTGATCCATATGATGAGAAATAAAGCCTTGTTTATACTCGACGCGTCCGCACGAGCGCGAAGTGCACGCGGCAAAAATGACGTCATTGCGGTGTTGGCGGTCGAGCGCGTTGGGTGCGCAAAGGCCCATTTCGCCTGGCGGTGTGCACGGCAGATTTTGTAACATCGCGCGCGGCTCCGCATCCGAAGATGAACGACTTTGAGCCGAATCTGGCCGAGCACAAACTTCTCATCACACCAGCACCCCTAAATTAGTTGCTTACATTTAAAAAATGAGCATACAATAGCATTTTTTAAAGCTACACTGTGTAACTTTTTTAGTTTATTCTTAGCTAAAAACACTTAGTTCTTTCAAAAATATATGTGCTCATTAATGTATATTTACTTCGTTCAAGTAATAAAGTATTCTCGTGAGTGTATAATGTGCCATTGAAAATACATACGGGTGAGGGGTTCGAATGTCGGTCGCCATGTTGGCCCTCCATCTTGAAAGTACATTAGCCAAAGAGGGACATACCCGTTAATTCAAGCTTCGCCTTTCGCGTCTCCGCAATTCACTGGCACCGGCCCTGTTTTTATTTTTTCCTTTGCCTCTCCCTCTCCCCCGCACCTCCGTCACATCAGCTGATCTCTGCTCACGGAGAAAATGATATAGCCTACAATGTAAACGTTGCCTTACGCTAGTGATATCGTACAATATACAGAATAACGATAGCACTGATAAAAGTTACTAAGATTAGCTTGCATTCGTCTGGGAACCTGATAGCTGATGTTAGCAATGAAATGGTGCATGTGCATTTTACATAGATGTCATAACCTATATGTTAACTGACAAATTAAATTACTGCAAATTATAATAGTTTTCTAAAGTAACCTCATCACTTGAAGGAACACTCATGGACGAGGTCGAACTGGAAGCCATGTTAATCTTGGACTACATTGGCCACCGTAGGAGTTAAAACGAAATCGGAATTGAGAGGAACAGAAACTAATATTCCCTGGATGGTCATATACCTTTTCACCGCTAGATGGGGGTAAAAATCACACAGTGTAGCTTTAATGAACATAAAGGTCCATGGTTAATACAAATGTACACGAAAGTTAACGAAATGTTTAGTGAAATTAGAAAATATAAAATATATGTATTCCCATATAGAGTAGCCTACATATATTTTGTTCTAATGTCACAAGTAATAATCTCAGGGTTTACTGGGTTTTACACGATTATTTTTGTATTGGTGGTGGTATACTAAAATAAACATTGTCACGTGTTTATATTTCTTCTTCTCACCGATTCCTGATGGTTTAGAGAGGACAATTACTCAAGTCGCCCCCTGTAGTTTCAAAGAATAGTACAACGGCGAGCGCGTCAAGTATAAACGCCTCGACCGTTTGGAGAGGTGCGCGCGCAGTCAGCGGAGACTCGCGCTCGTGCGGACGCGTCGAGTATAGAGCTGGTAAGTCCCGCCCCTTCCGCTAACCCCGCTGGACCTCTAGGTTGAAAAATCGTCAATGCAAGTGAATGAGAGAAAATAATTATTTTCTAATCCCGTTTGAATTTTGCAATGAATGTGAACATATGTTGTCTGTGAATTTTTTATATAATTTTTCGTGTAAAGAATGCTACAATTTAGCGGGTATAATTTTCATACGGTTAGACTTTGTGTGAGAGCACTTTGTGGACTACAACTCTTCGCTGCTTTCGACGCGTTTGATATACGTCACCACCACTAGCACACGGATCCCGCTAAACATGCCTGTGTCTTTGGTGACATTTGGGTACAAAACACACAGGCATCTCGATCTAATTCCTTAGATTATCGCACCGTGATTTGTGGAGGGAAAATGTGTTATGCGGTGACGTCACATATGCGACGTGTAGTCTTTCTTGTTATGTCTATTCCACAACTGCTAGCCAAAGAATCATACAATATACTGTCAAACACGTTACATGAGAAATTATATAAAAAAATTCACAGACAACATATGTTCACATTCATGGCACAATTCAAACGGGATCAGAAAATAATGATTTTCTCTCATTCACTTGCATTGACGCTTTTTAAACCTAGAGGTCCACTTGGAGTTTTACGGATGGGCGGGACTTACCAGCTCTGTAAACAAGGCTTAAGGCCGTGATGAAGGAGCGCAGCATTGCAGGACAGATCCTCTCGAGTCCTCCTCAAATGTGAGCATCAGGAAAACAGACATGCCTTCAGTGAAGCGGTGCCAGTATGAGTCAGTCTGAGGTCTGGCACTGGCTCTGGTCCACCGAGCCCTTGAGTTACACTGCTTATATAAACCACACCGGCACAGACAACATAAAGAAACAACAAGTCAAAAGACAGTCACACATGCACGTCAAGAACTGATCAATGCATCGAAACCGTCAGCGAACGCAGTGCTGGCTCAGACATGCACGCTGGCCATGCTCGAGGCAAATCTGCACAGAAAACCAGTCATTTTCCCCCACTTTCCCACTCGCCTGCAGATATTTTTAGCCCTCTGATGGAGACGTGTGAATTAGGATTTATGTTGGAGGGCCGGAAGGGTCTCGGCGCTCCTGCGGCGACAGAAAATAGTTTAGAAGATATGTAAATGTGCATGCATTTATCACCGCACGACATTTCAGTTCCAAAACCCACGATTTATTCGAATAAATTCATGGTAAAGACTGTTTAAAAGGGCAGCTCACCCAAAGATGAAATTTTATGTCGAAGCTCTGAAATAGACAGGGCCGAATGGACTACAAATCTGGAGCATCAGCCATTTTTCCATTTGCCAAAAACATGAATTCTCAAAAATTCAATAAATATGTTCGTCACATACACAAAAAAATTATATGTTGGCTTTAACCCTCTGGAGTCTAAGGTGTTTTTGGGGTCCTTGAGATGTTTTGAAATGCCCTGATATTTTTATTTTTTTCAGTTGCTTATAAACATATTAATGGCAAAGGTGTAATTACACTCTATTTAGCACGAACATGACTATCATAATATGTGAGCAACATGTATGTACATGTTTGCATTTTTGAGAGAATATTATTTATGCGTGGTTATTCAAAAAACTCAAACTTAAATGTTCTGATATAAGACCACAAACGACCAACTTCACATATTCCCACAATACTGTTGACTAATGGATGTTGTCGGCTAGAGTATTTACTTCAAAATGATCTGAAAATCATCCGGGCTAATCGTTCACATTAAACAATAGATTGATTTAAATTTTGTAAGACACTTTTTGTTTGGAAAGGCAATATGCAGGGGGGCGTGAATGATCCAAGAAGGTCATGAATAATGTCCTCATTCACACCTGGAGAAGACAAAGAAGAGCTGCTAATGCTGCATACTAATGAGCCTTTCACTGAGTGTGTCACTGAGCCACACAGAATGCAAAGACAACACACACACACATATATATACATATATATATATATATATATATATATATATATATATACATACACATACATACATACATACACACACACACACATCTACAGAATTGGTTCAGAGTTGGAAACATCTTGAAAAAAAAGTGTATTTTTCCACAAACTGTGTAATGCTTGCAAATTGTATAATATCCAAGGTAAACATTTCTAGTAATTGTGCAGTTAATTCTCATTCGTATTTTCAGAAAGTTTTGGATTATGTAGGCTATCCTCTCCCCAAATTTGTCACTAATAAAACACAAAAATAATTTAAAGAGAAGGCTTATATTGACCTTTTAAGATTTTGTTTGCACCTTGGAAATTAGGTTTTGATGTGGCAGTACAAACTTCTTTCATATTTCGTCTGTAACATATCGTCTTTTATAATATAGCCTATATTAGGGCATAAATGTTAATTTGCAGTTTAAAACGTTGCTTATACAAAGACATTTTATTTCAACGTATTCAGTCGATTTTTACTCATCTCAGTAGGCAATAGATATTTCATTCACACACACAGACACGCGCGAGCTGTAACGTTAGTAAACAAACGCATGCACATGTGCCGTTCATTCATTCAAACACAGAAACGCGATTCAAATTTAAACAGTCTTTTGCGGATTACAGACACCAGTTCATATCGCGATTAGAACAAAGCACTTACTGATGATCTGCAGCTGGGTCCGTTGTTCGGCTACTCCAGCACGTTTGAGGTAAAATTTCCAGGATAATCACGATATTATTAGCAGAGCTATTCCTCACAGCGAGTGTGTTGTCCAGCTGTTGTGGGCGTTGACTGGTTTGCATGTGTTGCTCCAGATTATCTGTGTTTGAATAGCGCGCGCGCTCTCGATGGGCGTGTCACATTAGCGGAGTAATGAGGTGCCAGAAAGATAATGAGCACAGCTGATCTCTCGCTCTTTTTATATAGATTACATAAACAGAGAATATTTGTTTTAGATTTGAATTAGATAATTTAAAACTACACACTTAAATGATTATAGAGATATATAGCTCATGTCTGAGTGAATAGTATTCGCTGAGTTTTATTTGAGTTTAGAGAAGTGCTTCAGAAAAAAAGTTCACGGAGACGGAGAGGCATAAAGCACTCCCTGTTTACTTTCTTTATTTTACAAAAGCACAATGTTTTATTTCGATTGTAAGTGGACACATAAAAAAGTAGACATTTAACAGCTAATTTTTTCATATTTCTTAAGTCTGTATGACCAAAACCGACGGAGTATTTTAGGTCTATTTTGCTGCTATGTAAAAAAAAACGAGCAAAACGCGCCCGCGCGTTTGCCGACCTCAGGGGGTTAAAGGGCACCTATTATGGAATTTTGAAATTTACCTTTCATGTAGTGTGTAACATAGATCTAAGTGTACAAAAACATCCTGCAAAGTTTGAAATATGAAAGTGCACCGTATATAAAGTTATTGTCTTTCAAAAGTAAGAGTCGACTCTGAGTCATTTTTTACTTTCACTTTGACGTCAACTTGTCAAGTTATTTGAATACGATACGCCCACTTATTGCGCTCCAAGGCCAGGGAAAACTTGAAAACATCATGGCGACGAGACGCTGTGTTCTGAAGTGCGACTCAAAAGCGAACTTTTTTAATCTGCCCAAGGAGGAGCAGTTGTGTTTATGCATCGGGCTAACGCAAACAAAGACTGATTGTGCTTTTACAATATGAACTCTGGTAGCCTGGGAAAACCCAGACCCTCTCAGTTGTAACTGAGTAAGGGTCTGGCAAAGCTCCATAGACAATTCATTTCCACAGGGGCGTCACCAACGGACGTCGGAAAGATCTAAAACCAATCAGAGCGATGAATGACATGACGTATGCAGAGCGACGGAGAAACATCTCGAGACTCTCAGCAATTCTCTGTTTGTGTTAACGAAAATGACCATTTTAAATCGCTTGAAACAGACGCGATAGCTGATTCGAACGAGTGATGTTGTGATGTTCCACGGCGGCATCCATGTCTGTAATGTACAAAATCTGCGTCACCGTCTCTGCTCTGTCGTCATCGTGTAAAACGTTTCTGATTGGTGCCGCGATTTCGGCGGATTGGAAATGGGTTTCAATGGGCTCTTTGCCAGACCCACTTGCAGAGCAAATCTAAATTTGCCGGAAGTGGTCTGGGTTTTCCCAGGCTAGAACTCTGGGCTATGCTCGCACAATCTCTGCACAGAGTATACCAATCACAACTGACTGGGTCATCTGACCAATCAACGCAGATTAGCGTCGCGCAAAGGAGGGGTTTGGAAAAATGAGTCGTTGAACGAATCATTTGAGAGTCGTGAGCAAATCAGGTAAAAATAAATGCATATTATACGACAACAAAAGTGTTTTTTGTCATTGCATGCATGTAAAACTGTTGTTGGGGACTCCCAAAACAACATTAGGAACATTTTAAATGTCAGAATAGGTGCCCTTTAAAGGTGCTGTATGGAGTTTTCAGCAGCATCTAGCGGTGATGTTTCAGATTGCAACCAATACGTTTACGTGCGCGTGCTTTCTTTTGTGTTTTATTATTATGTGGAGTTTGTGTTGGAGTCTGTGTTGTGCTGGTCGTTTCCTAGTGTTAGCAGACTCCATGTCATAAAGTTGCAGTGTCGTCGCTGTTGAGAGCACAGTCAGTAGACGAGGCGAGACGCGAGAAGCTCGGGAGCGCTCATGCAGGTCTCAGTCACGACACTGGATTTCGCGGCAAATCCGACCCGGAGCATCACATAGAAATAGGAATACTTGCTTTCAGAGGTAATAGCAAAACCCGCCAAGTGGATCATTTTATTGTGACATTACAACCCCTTCACACACAGGTAATAAAAAATGGATTCATTTTAGTAGAAAAACTCCATACAGCACCTTTAATAAACTTTTTTATGTCAACAGGTTCCACATAACTGGATTACGTTAAAGCTGCAGTCCGGCACTTTTTTGGGTTTAAAAATATCAAAAAAACATTTTTTGAAAAAAAACGTAACCAGACAGTGTTCAAAACGATCTGCTTGCCTTACCTCGATTCAAAACGGTAAGCTTGTAATAATGATTTTAATTCTAGTGGTACTGGTGGATTTCCGCGGGAATTTCGAGCATGTCTTTGCGTCATTACGTCACTTCTGTACACATAGAGAAGGAGTCTCGGCTAGTCGGCTATTATAGCGTGTGTGGGATGATGGTGGAGATTTAGCTTAGCACTTGGTATGGCGGATCCCGAAAGTTTAAAGCGACAATCACCAGTGACAACTGGAGATTCACCAGTTGTAAAACCCAAAGACTTCGGACTTCAGAAAAAATATATTTTTCACGTTTTGACGTGATATAAGCAATCGTTAGATTTAATCAGCATGATATAGCTACTGCAATGCTGCCCCCCACCCCCCGAATTTGGTCAGAACAAAAGTGAATGTTACTTACTTGTTCAGATGACATTTACCGATGAAAATTCTAATGTTGACACTTTCTAAAAGTATACTCTGAGATTGCTGATGACAGTACAGTATCCACAGCGACGCGGCAGCGACAGGTTCTCCTCAATACATTGTATTCATCCGCGCTGTTTCATGCCGATTTACTACCCACGCACAGTTAATAATTCCGCGAATAACTGCAATTGCAGATTTCGAACAGAGATGGCGACAAAGAGGAAAAACGACGGACTGCAGCTTTAAACAAACATAATTTGTTCATGTGACTTCAACATCTTGAAATTAAGTCATTTTAAAGGTGCTGTATGGAGTTTTTATGGCAGCAGGTGTAGATTTCTTTCGTAGCAACTAACAATTGGAAAATACAAACATTTTAATGAATCCGAAAATTTACGCCAGAACCACTTTACACACGATTTACACAAAAATTAGTTCTGCTTGTGTTTCATGAATGAGACCCACTGTCAGTAAAGATTACGCCGACTTTTACCTGCAGCAAAAAGGTCCGGAAACATTACCTCAGGTGATGCTAATCCCGTGCAAATAGACCCGCTGTAAATATTTTGTGTTTAAAAGTAGTTTTCTGCGTTTTTTTCAAGCATGGAGACTAGGGCTGTAACGATTAATCGCGATTAATCGAAAACCAAAATAAAAGTTTGTGTTTACATAATAAATGTGTGTGTATTGTGTATAATTATTTTGTATATATAAATACACACACATGCATGTATATATTTAATAAAAATGTGTTATTTATATATAAAATAGTTCTATTTATATATAATATAAATCATATAAAAATATATATGCAGTATATAAATGCAAATATTTCTCAAATAAATACATGCATGTGTGTGTATTAATATATACAAAATAATTATACACAATACACACACATATATTATGTAAACACAAACTTTTATTTTGGATTTCGATTAATCGCGATTAATCGTTACAGCCCTAATGGAGACGCTTGAAAACGCATTCAGTCGCGTTCTAGACACTGGGACGAGTCTGTGACAAAACTCAATCAGAGAGAAGATGGAAAGCACTTGTTAGAGGCACGAAACATCTTTTAGCGTTAGCTAAGTGCCTATTACCAACACAATCCAATCTGAAGTTAATTAATACATCGTTCGACCGGACATAAGTGTTTTATATATATATATATATAGGTATTTTTATATTTTATATATATATATATATATATATATATATATATATATATATATATATATATATATATATATATATATATATATATATATATATATATGTGTGTGTGTGTGCACGTGATATCAGGAAGCAATAATACACACATGACGACAGGAGTGACGGCGGTGTGTAACTCGAGTTACTCTCCCACTTCTGCTGGTGTTACTGAGATATTATCCCGTGCGAATTGGCCATTAATATTACAGACGTCCTGTGATAAAATTACATTACTCCATCTACCCTTGTAGAGCTAATCCCGTCCGAATAGGGATTTGGACAGATATAAAAAGAGAGAGAATTACATCACTCGAAGACGTATACATCTCTAACTCAGGACATCCAAACAAGCACACAGTGTGTTAAAGGAGATTGGTTATGTCCAATAAGTCAAGAAAGAGTGCGCTTGCCTCTCTAACTGTCAGCCGTCCTCCTAACTATGAGCGATGAAGACATCAGGCAAAAATCAATGACTCATCTTAAAATTGAATTTCTCATGTCATCGAAAAGAGGAAGACAAACATGCACACACAGATATTTGCAAAGAAATGTATGCAAAAAATAATCAATATGGCACAATGGGAAAGTCAGCAATACATCAAAATGTATTCACCATTTGCAACTCCAGATGCCTCAAAGGGACGTCAAAATGCATTTATGTAAAACTATTTAAACCGAAGCGTTTGACATCGCAAACCCCAACTCACATTTACAGTAAAAACAGGATCTGCTGGAGAGACCATGAAAATGGCTCAATCCCAAAAGGACATTGGACCTTGTGTGGAGGTTTTGTAAAATATTATCTGAATATGCAGATTTTTCTGCCATATATGTGACCCTGGATCACAGCACCAGTCTGGAGCCGCACGGGTATATCTGTGGTAATAGCAACTATACATTGTATGGGTCAAAATTATCCATTTTTCTTGTATGCCAAAAATCATGAGGATATTAAAGGTTGTGTAGGTAAGAATTGTCTAAAAAAAAAATTCAAATTGGCTTAAACTGTCTTTATATACCAATACATAATTCAAATGTAAGTACTTTGAAAAAGAGAGTATAAAAAAATTAGTGACTCTAGTGTATTTAATCTTCAAAAAACACAGCTCATTATTTCATTCCGGGACGAAACAAGTGATTGGCTTGCGAGACTGTCACTCTCCGTCGCCATGACTACCGCCACTATTACTGGCTCCGCCCACGTGCAAAACCGTTTTTAGGTGGGAGTGAATGGAATTAATGAGCTGTGTTTATTGAAGATTAAATACACTAGAGTCACTCAGTTTTTTATACTCTCTATTTCAGAGTACTTGCATTTTAATTATGTATTGGTATATAAAGACAGTTTAAACAAATTTGAATAAAAGTTTTTTTAGACAATTCTGACCTACCCTACCTTTAAGTAAAGATCATGTTCCATGAAGATATTTAGTAAATGTCCTACCGTAAATATATAAAACATGTATTTTTGTGAGTGAATGCAGCACAATCGTGAACATAAATGCACAACTTTAAAGGAGATTTTCTCAATGTTTACATTTCTTTGCTCCTCAGATTCCAGATTTTCAATAGTTGTGCCTCGACCAAATAATGTCCTATCCTAACAAACCACACATCAAAGGAGAGATTATTTATTCAGCTTTCAGATGATGTATACATCTCAATTTAAAAAAATTGACTGATGTGACTGGTTTGGGGTCCAGGGTCACGTATAGATCACTTTTCACAAACAAATCAATTCTCAATTTCTTTGCATTGAATCTCAACTGCCCGATTTATTTAATTGCAAGATTTAACTATATTGTCGCCCAGCTCTTAATATAAAGTTGGATATATAAGTATGTATATATATTAGGGCTGTATATATCTTTTATTCTGCAAACGATTAATCGCAACTAATCGTTTGCAGAATAAAAGTTTTTGTTTACATCATATATGTGTGTGTACTGTGTAAAATATTTATGTATATAAATACAGAAACATGCATGTATAATTTTAAGAAAAAAATCTATTT